>NC_026002.2:30702663-30890231 GCF_000442705.2 Elaeis guineensis
GCCGGCGCAAGGGGCCGGGCCGTCGCGGCCTCCCAAGAGGCCCTAAGTAGCTCTGCCGAGCGAGCCGACTGGGTCGGGGGTGGAGCCCGTCATCGCACTGTCGGCGCCGACAGTGCTCGTCGAAGTTCCGTCCGAGGGACTGTCAGGCGAGGGCGCAGCCTCGCCCGAGAGAAGGGCGGCCAATGAATCGGTCGACGATGCGTCGGCTGCTCAGCCGACAGAGGAGGATCGAGAGGAGGCACACGAGCTCGAGCAACCCGCGCCTGCTGCTGCCGCGCCTTCGGTTGATACTCGATCGGGCTCAAGCTTGCCGTCCTTCTCCGACGTCAGGGCCTGGGTGTCCGGCCGAGGGAAGGCCCCAATGGCGTCGGGCGACGAAGGAAGGTCGGTCGGTGATGGGGTGTCGACCGACTTCCCATTCCCCGAAGGTGCGTCGGGCCTGGCCAACCATGACTTGGCCAGGAGGCTGTGCCAGGCGCTCCTTCTCCCAGCCGACATCGAGGCGATGAAGAATCAGCGTGTCTCCGACATGCTGTCTTCATTCTACCCGATGATGATCCGGGTGAGTTTCTCTCTTCTTTGTTTTCATTATTGCTTCCGTGAGTTCGGTCTCCTGACGGTCGGTCTTGTTTTGTGCAGCTGGTTTACAACATATCCGAGCTAGAGGTCGGATATCGAAAGTTCGGTGATCTGCGCGCGGCTTGGAGAGACAAAGTCGCGGCCACCGAAGCCGACCGGGTCATTCTGGTCGACCAGCTACAACAGTCGGTCAAACGGGAGGGCCGACTTGAGGGGGAGGTCACTCGGCTCACGGAGGAGGTCTCCCGACTCACGGGTGCCTTGGCGACATCGGAGTCAGAGCTGCAGTCGGCCCGGGACGATGCGAAGAAGAAGTCCAGGACCGTCCGTCGGCTTCGGCACGAGCGGGACAGCTTCGCCAAGGAGCTGAAGGCCGAATGCGAGCAGCTCCGAGTAAGCCTCGAAAACCTCGCTAAGGTCGAAGAAGGTCTATCCATCGCCCAGGCCGATGCAGACATCGCGAAGGCAGAAGCAGAGTCGGCAAAGGAGGCCATGGGTCGGGCCGTTGAAGACTTCCGCGACTCGGAAGAGTACCGGAAAGAGCTTCTGGAGAGTGGCTTCCTTTCATACCGGGTGGGGTACGAGGACGCTCGGAAAGCCGTTCGACGCCTGTACCCGAAGCTTGATCTCAGCAGCATTGTTCTGTCGGAGTCGGAGGCCCCAGCTACGAAGGAGACGACCGACCCATCACCGGAAGGCCTCACCACCAGGGCGGAAGCCGAAGAAAATGCAGAGCAAGCCACCGAACATCAAGCGGCCCCGACTTCTGAAGCCAGAGCGGGTTCGCCGACCATCCCCGGCCGTCATCCAGTGGAGGAGGCCGACTCTGAAGACTAGTTGGTTTTTTCTTTTCCTTTTGCTTCTGCTTATCATACTTGTAGTCGGGCTTCGGCCCAATTTGTAAATTTGTCTTGATCTTCAATGAAATCAAAGTCAAAGTTTTTAGACTTGAATATTTTTCCTCCGCATGTCTTTCTTTTTTCATGTGTTGTGGAATGCATTCGAATACATAAATCGCTAGTCCGATAGATCAGTTAGGACGTTCGGTAATGCGTGCCGCCACGAAGGCAGAGCAAGTCCTGACTTTGGATCGGTCTTCCGACGGTTAAGGGCTTAAGTCGGGCGTCCTTCGCCCGATTGTGAGTCGGGCATATTCGTTGGGTCAAAAGCCGACCGACCGCCGGGCAAGACTCGACGGTCGGATATCTTTCGATGCGTTCAGTCGAATGTCGTCCGACGCATTTAGTCAGAAAAGTGATGATAAGTCAGATCCCGATACGCTTATGTCGGGTACTTACGTCGTGCCGCATGATAGACGGTGGTAAGCCGAATATCTTCCGACCGACCGTAGCTCGGTCGGTGAGCCATGAATGCGATAGTGGTCGCATCGTGTGATAGACGGTGGCAAGCCGAATATCCTTCGACCGACCGTAGCTCGGTCGGTAAGTCGCGACGGCGGTCGCGCAGGCGTTTTGCCTTTCTTTGATCGGGGCTCAGTCGGCAAGTTAGCCGATCGTTTGGCCCGAAACTTCGATCGTAGAAGGAGTGTTAACTCCCGTTGTCATGGACGGTTTGGCCCTTGTGAGCGTCCGATACATCGTCGGCGATCGGGCCGTCGATTCCATGTGGACATTAAGTCCAAGTAGGGACGTCGGGACTCGTCCTTCTTGGCGAGCGCCGATCATCAGTCGAAGAGTTAAGACTCCAAAATTTGAAACTGGATTTGTATTCCGAATGAATAGGTACAAAGTTCATTGGTGATACAACTTCAGGTTGTCAGCATTCCAGGTCCGGGGAATGGGTTTCTCTTCCAGAGTTTCCAGTCGATAAGCCCTTGGCCCGTAGGTGTCCACCACCATATAGGGCCCTTCCCAATTTGGAGCTAGCTTCCCTTGGTCTCGGGGCTTCGAGACTTCCGCCTTTCTTAGGACTAGGTCCCCAGGCCTGAAGAGCTTTGGCCTGACCTTGGCGTTGTAATATCGGGCTACTTTCTGTCGGTATGAAGCCATACGAAGTTAAGCCTCGCTCCGAAGCTTGGGAAGGAGGTCTAGGTCGGCTCTCCGGCAATCAGAGTTGTTCGGCTCTTGATACTGCTCGATCCTAGTTGATGGCAGTCCGATCTCGAGTGGTATCATTGCCTCCGTCCCATAGGCCAAACTGAAAGGCGACTCTCCGGTCAGAACGTGGGGGGTCGTTCGGTAAGCCCACAGGATGGAGTTCAACTCGTCGACCCAGAGGCCTTTGACTTCATTCAGTCGGGTTTTGAGCCCGTGTAATATGATCCGATTGGTCACCTCGACTTTACCATTGGACTGTGGGTGCCCGACTGAGGTCAGTCGGTGCGTGATGTGAAACCTCGTGCAGAAGTCTCTGAAGTCTTGATTGTCGAACTGTCGCCCATTGTCGGTGATAATGGTATGCGGCAATCCGAATCTGAAGATGATGGACTTCTGAACGAAATTCTTCATCTTCCACTCGGTAATTTGCGCCAGGGGCTCGGCCTCCACCCACATGGTGAAGTAGTCGATGGCAACGATTATGAACTTTCTTTGGCCCGATGCTGGAGGGAAGGGACCGAGAATGTCGACCTCCCACTGAGCGAAGGGCCATGGGGCGACAATAGGAGTGATTTGACTGGCTGGTCGGTGTTGTATGTTGGCGTACTTCTGGCATGATTCGCACTTCCGGACCAACTCAGCCGCATCCTTCCTTATGGTGGGCCAGTAGTAACCCTGCCGCAGGACCTTGTAGGCCAAGGACTTGCCCCCTAAGTGACTCCCGTAGATCCCTTCGTGCACTTCTCTGAGTGCATAATCTGCGTCGGTCGGTCCCAAGCACCTGAGCAAGGGAAGGGAGAACGATCTTTTGTAGAGTCGGCCATCTGATGTGCAAATCTTAAAATTTGTAAATAAAACTGCAAGCGCATAGTATGCAGAGTAGCACGACCAGCGAGTACGGATCGATCCCACAGAGATTTGGTTTAAAAATGATTTTCAAATCTATGCTCAATGCGAGCTTTAACGAAAATCGAAAATCGAAAGTTGTTTGCTAAAGACAATAAGACTAAGGATCTAAGGTTTTGAATCCACTAGATCTAGATTAGAGAATTCTACCTAGAATTTTTCTTATTGATCCTAACGACTACTCCTCTTGTCTTTCTCAAGCATAGATTATGAAGGGACTAAGGCCCAACGATAACCCATCAAGATTCTTTACAGAGGAGTAGTAACTAGGATCCCTTAGGGTTTTCTCCTCCTATGCACTGAATCAAGCATGAACTATGAAGGAACTCTGACCCAACTGTAGTTCATCAAAAATTTTTGACAAAAGAGGAAGAAAAAGAAACCCTAAGAAAAAGAAAGAATCCTATGTAAAATCCCTACTCATGATCTAGCTTCATCGCAAACCCTAGAAGGGATGCTTAGCTAGACATGATCTAAATCTACTTGCAAAATTTAAATGCAGAAAAATAAACTACCCTAATTTCATAAATTAAACTATCCTAATTGCATAAATTTAAACTGCATAATTTAAACTAACCTAATTGCATAAAATTAAATTGCATAAATTAAACTATCCTAATTGCAAGAAAAATAAATTGCATAATGTAAAGAGATAAAATTGCATAAAAATAAGATTTTATATAAAAAAAATATTACAAAAATCTCAAAGCTCGAGGCTTGAGAAGAAAGTTAAAAACCCCACTATCTAGGGTTACAAGCTTGATCGAAAGGCCAGAATCCATTAAAACAAGGGCCTTTGGGGGCTTTTTATAGGCATTTGGGGGTTATAAGATTTTCAAAACTTTAGATGTGGGACTAAGAGATTTTAGAAGGCTGTTAGGGAGGTTTAGGGGCTCAAATCTCGCTCAAAAAGTACTTAAATCCATCAAGAAACCCTAGAAATTGTTTCAGCCGTCCGATCTTCATCTAAAGGACCCAATTCATCTAATAAATCAAGTCGGAAGCGATTCTGGGCCGTCGGATCACGATCTGGGTGAAGCACTGTCGTTGGATCGCGCTGCAGAGATGGGATCAGGTCGGATGCGTCACGGACCGTCCGATCAAGACGCTGGAAGATTTCGTCCGTTGGATCGCGCTACAGAAGGATCCCGTGTTGTCCTAGTGTTTATTGATTCTTGCAATTGCCTTGATTACGGTTGGATCTTGACCGGCTGCGATGGTAGCCATCCGATGGCGCAAAAATATGGAGCGTTGGATCTTGATCAGAGAAGATCGGACCATCGAGTGATGTGAAGTTACCAGATTGCCCTTCGGACCTTCTTCTCTCTCCTCATGAGCCCTGGACCGCGCGCGTGGATCAGGCTCGCGATGCGTTGCGGTGAGCCGAGACTCGCTGATTGGCTGATTTATGGTACGCCGATGGGTCTATGGTCTAGGCACCTGTTGCTGTGGACCAGGCGGCTAACCAGATCATCAAATCAGTTGATTTTTGACCAATTTTGACTTGATTTGACTCGGGTTTGACCCAATTAAGTCTTCTTTCTTCATTCTTCAATTTCTGGATCAATTTAACTCCGTTTTACGTAAAATTTATGCCGTTGGAATTCTCTTTCCTTGTTCTTTCTATTGATGATCTCTTCTTCTGCAAAATATAATAACAAGTATCAATTTTCTAATAAAGTTAGATAATTTAGATATTAATTGATATTTTTTATGTCAATTTGTGACATAAATCACACCCCCCAACTTAATCATTGCTAGTCCCTTAGCAATGTACCAAAATAAGATCATATTCCAAAAAGATCCTTCCTTTGCAAATTAATTTAAGATCGAAATTCAAGAAGTTTTCTAGTATTACTAAGTAATGAGCTTCGAATTAGAATCGATAGTCAGTCTACTTAGGAGCTTTCTTAGAGTACACTTAAAGTTTTATAGCACTTGTGTGAGTGATAACTAACTTAGTATTTAAGTATTAACTTGTACAGGCCAATTGTATCATTTTTCATAACTTAGTTCGATTAATTTTCTATACACCCCAGATTAAACAAAGAACTAAGGTAGCTTGCACACTGTTTTTTTTTTTTTTATTTTTTACTGAGCATCCTGGCCTTCCCACCACCGTTTGACGCGAATCTCAACACTTGACTTAGGTGAAGAGACCCGGTTACTAGGCTTAGGGCAATCCACATTTACTCTGTGTTTTGTATTTTATTTCAGGCAGGTAGCTCTTTCCTTAAATTCAAATTTCTTTAATTGGGGTGTAGAAAAAATTATCTAATTTAAATAATACTCAAATCCTTAATTGGCCTTACAATTAACACCTACTTTACCTTGTTAGTGTGCATGTGCAATTGGAAGTGCTAATAGTCTTTAAATGACCTAGGCCACCAAGAGTCTAACCAGCTAATCTTCTCCGTGACTCACTACATTTATTAGCAAATACTTTCTAACTTACTCTTATTTCTTTTCTAGATTAATTTATTTCAAATTTTTTTTTAATATATTAAATACAAGAAATAACTCATAGTGGAAGGAAAAAGAAATGATAACACCTGATTTTGTTCAAGCTCTCCCCCAAACTTGACCGACATTGTCCCCAATGGAGTTTATCTAATTTATTTGTCCTAAGCAAACTGAAAACAAAGAAAGTATTAGAAATTAAATAAGCTGGGTTGCCTCCCAGAAGCGCTAAGTTTTATGTCTTCAGCCAGACCAAACCTCGAAGCAATTTAATCAGAATAAGTTGGTTCATAAAGAACCATGGCATCTTCAACAGTCTCGACAGGTAATTTCAAGAATGGTTTTAATCGTTGACCATTAACGTTAAAGATAACACCATTACTTGGATTTTCTATCTCAACAGCTCCGTGTGAAAAGACTTTCTTTACTAAAAATGGTCCTGTCCATCTAGACCTAAGCTTTCCTGGAAACAGATGTAATCCAGAGTTATATAAGAGCACCTTTTGTCCGATATTGAAAGTTTTTCTCATAATTGATTGATCATGAAATGCTTTGGTTCGTTCCTTGTATATCCTTGCATTTTCATAGGCTTCATTTCTAAGTTCTTCTAATTCATTCAACTGAAGCTTCCTATGGTTTCCAACGTCGTTCAAATTTGTATTTAGTTGTTTGATGGCCCACATGGCTTTGTGTTCTATCTCAATAGGCAAGTGATATGGTTTACCAAACACAATCCTATAAGGAGACATTCCTAGATTGGTCTTGAAAGCGGTTCGGTATGCCCAAAGTGCATCAATTAATTTCAAAGACCAATCCTTTCTATTGGCACTAACAGTTTTTTTCAGGATCTGTTTGATTTGTCGGTTTGACACTTCAATTTGCCCACTAGTTTGAGGATGATATGGTGTGGCCAATTTGTGGGTGACATTATACTTTTTCATCAATATTGCAAAAGGTCGGTTACAAAAATGGGTTCCCCGATCACTAATGATTGTCCTAGGAATACCGAAATGGGAGAGAATATTTTTTTTAAGAAACTTAATGACCATTTTGCTATCGGATGTTCTACATGCAATTGCTTCTACCTATTTTGAAACATAATCAACTGCTACTAGAATATATTCATTTCCAAAGGAATTTGGAAATGGTCCTATGAAATCGATCTCCCAAACATCAAAAACTTAAACTACCAAGATTGGGTTGAGTGGCATCATGTGTCGCTTGGTGATTCGACCCATTTTTTGACATTGAGCACAACTTTTACAATATTCATGAGCATCCTTAAACAAATTGGGCCAATAAAAATCACATTGGAGAATCTTAGCAGCAGTTTTCTTAGACGCGAAGTGACCCCCACATGCTTGATCATGACAAAAAGATAAAATATTCATGACTTCGTTATTTGGGATACACCTTCTAATAATTTGATCATGACATTGTTTAAAAAGATAAGGATCATCCCAAATGAAATACTTCACTTGGACAAAGAATTTATATTTATCCTGCTTAGTCCAATGAGAAGGTATCTTACCTATGGCTAAATAATTTACAATATCAGCAAACCAAGGTTCAGTAGACACAGACATGAGTTGCTCATCTGGGAAAGATTCATTGATGGGTAGTTCACTAGATGGTGCGACTGAAATTCGGGACAAATGATCTGCTACAACATTCTCAGTGCCTTTCTTGTCCCTAATTTCTAGATCAAATTCTTGAAGGAGCAAAATTCATCTGATTAAGCGTGCCTTGGCATCCTTCTTTGCTAGGAGATGTCTAATGGCTGAGTGATCGGTGTAAACAATGGTATGGGTCCCAACCAAATAAGATCTAAATTTCTCTAAAGCAAAGACAACGGCAAGGAACTCCTTCTCAGTTGTGGTGTAGCTAAGCTGCGCATCATTTAAGGTTTTACTTGCATAATATATCACTCTAGGCAGCTTATTTATCCGTTGACTTAAGATTGCACCCACAACATGATTGGACGCATCACACATTAATTCAAATGGTTCAGACCAAACAGGAGGATGAATGATTGGAGCTGATACAAGTGCTTTTTTTAGAAATTCAAAAGATTCCAAGCACTCATGAGTAAATTCAAATTTGGTATCCTTTGCCAAAAGATTAGTCAGTAGACGTGCTACTTTGCTAAAGTTGGCAATAAACCTTCTATAGAATCCAGCATGACCTAAAAATGAACGTATTTCTTTCACAGATTTAGGTGGTGGAAGATTTGCAATTAGATCTATTTTGGCCTTGTCCACTTCAATCCCCTTTTTAGAAATGACATGGCCAAGAACTATTCCCTGTTTGACCATAAACTGACATTTTTCCCAGTTGAGAACTAAGTGCTTCTCTTTACATCGTTCTAGAACTAATTGCAGGTGATTCAGACACTCGGAGAAGGTTAGGCCAAAAACAGAAAAGTCATCCATAAAAATTTTTAGAAATCGTTCTATCATATCTGAAAACATGCTGATCATGCATCTCTGGAAGGTTGCCGGTGCATTACATAGTTCAAAGGGCATTCGTCTATAGGCAAAAGTACCAAATGGACAGGTGAATGTAGTCTTTTCTTGATCTTCAGCGGCTATGGGGATCTGATTGTAACCGGAGTATCCATCAAGAAAACAGTAAAACTCTTGTCCAGCTAGTCTTTCCAATATTTGATCAATAATGGCAAAGAAAAGTGATCTTTCCTTGTCGCAGCATTCAACTTTCTATAGTCTATACAGACCCTCCATCCCGTTTGGGTCATAGTTGGGATAAGTTCGTTTGCATCATTTTGGACCACTGTTATCCCAGATTTTTGGGTACTACTTGAACTGGGCTTACCCAAGAGCTATCAGAAATAGGATAAATTATTCCACTATCTAGGAGTTTCAGAATCTCCTTTTTAACTACATCCTTCATAGCTAGATTCAGCCTTCTTTGGGCTTCTCTTGTTGGTTTAGCCTCTTCCTCTAAGTATATTCTATGTTGAACTATAAAAGGACTTATTCCTTTGATATCTGCTATGGTCCAACCTATTGCTTCTTGATTTGCTTTTAGAACTGACACTAACTCCTCCTTTTGCTTGGGATCTAGGTCTGATGCAATAATTACAGGCAAAGTTTCTTTGGATCCTAGATATGCATACTTGAGATGTTCTGGGAGGGGTTTCAGTTCTAAAATGGGTGCTTCCTCTATCGATAGTTTAGGTGATGATTTCACCATCTCAATGATTGGTTCAGTAGGAAGTGTCGATTCCTGATTAATCTGATTTTCTTTAAGTATTTCATTGACATCCTCAGACTCATGGATTAACCAGGGGTTAGACTTTAGGTCGATTTCATCATCACTAATGTCAATGGATTCATAAATACCATCTTGGACTACATTGACATCAGCATGAGAAGAGGATTCCTGTTCTAAGTTAAAAACATTAAGCTCAATGGTCATATTCCCAAAGGATAACTTCATTAGACCATTTCGACAATTGATTTCAGCATTGGTCGTAGCTAAGAATGGTCTTCCTAAAATGACAGGTATATGTCCTTTAGGATTCGCAACTGGCTCAGTCTCTAAAACAATAAAATCTACAGGAAAATAAAATTTTCAACCTTTATCAGAACATCCTCGACCATTCCCTTAGGGATCCTGAGAGATCTATCGGCTAACTGTAATGTGATCCCAGTAGGTTGAAGTTTTTCTAATCCTAGTTGCTCATACACCGAATATGGAAGGATATTCACACTAGCTCCTAGATCTAGCAAGGTCTTTTTTATATTGGTTTCTCCAATAACACAAGAAATTGTTGGAGCTCCAGGGTCCTTATATTTAATTGGCACATGGCTAGATAGGTATGAACTGACACTTGCAGCCAAAAATACTTTCTTTGGTACATTAGTGGTTCTTTTCCTAGTGCAAAGATCTTTTAAAAATTTGGCATAAGTTGGAACCTGATGGATTATATCTAAAAGAGGAATATTAACTTGGACTTGTTTAAATACTTCTAAAATTTTGTCTAAATGTTCAGATTTATTGGATTTCAGTCTGTTTGGAAAAGGAGCTCTAGGATTTTAAGTACTGGACTAGGTGAATTTTCAGTTTCTGGTGCTTGAGGTTGAAAGGTAGTAGTTTTAGAAGGTGACTCGGCAGATGAGTCCTCTATATCATCAAGTGCAACTACCTTATTGTCTATTTATTTTTTCGATCTTAAAGTATGAATGGCATTTACACCATTAACTTGGTTTTCTTGTTGGGGTCGTGGACCATTTTGGTTCCTAGGATTTGGCTCAGGTTGGCTAGGTAACCTACCATGTTCTCGTTCACTAATGGTCGAAGCTAGCTGACTTACTTGCATTTCCAGATGGGCTATAGCTTGGGTGTTATTATTTATGAGTTGACCCGTGGTTTGCATAAAACTGGTATGTGTCTTCATCATGGCTTCTAGGCTTTTCTCTAAAGAGGTAATTTTCTTGTCATTATCATGGAAGCCTGGCGGATTGTTCATCACTGGGTTGGACCTTAGATTTTGCTGATTGAAATTTGGATTGCCTACATTAGGATTCTGGGACCATGAGAAATTCGGGTGATTCCTCCAACCTGGGTTATATGTGGGTGCATAAGGATTGTTCAATGGTCCTTGATAGGTGGCATTCACCTGTGCACACTCATTCGAGTAGGAACATTCTTCTAAGATATGGTCTGGTGCATTGCACCCTTTACACATGGGTGCAGATATTTGATTTACATTGGCTGGTCTCGGTAATTCTAAGGCTTCCAATCTACGTGTTAAGGTTTGCAATCTTGGCCTCTGATGCTAGGGTTGGTTGAATTTGATGCATTCCTCCTCTTGAAGGTATAGCTTTATCAGGTTCCCTAGTTGTTTCCCACTGTAAATTTTTCTCGGCTAGGTCTTCTAAGAATTGCCAAGCTTCAGTAGTTTCTTTGTCCATAAATTGGCCTTGGCACATGGACTCTAGCATGATTCTTGAGTTTGAATCTAACCCCTCATAGATGATCTGGCATAGTCTCCAAGTTTCTATTCCATGGTGTGGGTATTGGGTCAAAAGATTCTTGAAACGATCAAAGTACTTCCAAAATGATTCACCAGCTAGTTGGTAAAATTGATTTATTTCATTCCTAATCCTAGCTGTTTTATGATGGGGAAATACTTTTTCAAAAATATTCTCACAAAGCCCTCCCAGGTAGTGACAGAATGGTTTGGCAGACTATAAAGCCACTTCTTAGCATTATCCTTAAGGGCAAAGTTGATTAATCTAAGTTTGACCTCATCCTCTGTTAATTGCAGTTTCATGGTTGCACATACCTCCTCAAATTCTCTAATAAATATATAAGCATCCTCTAATCCTATGAATTTTGGAAGCATATTTATGATTTGAGGTTTGATTTCAAAATTGTTAGCTGTGGGTTGTGGCAACCTGATACAAGATGGTTGGATGGAGCCAACTGGATAACACAAATCCTTAAGGGTCATGGGTTGGATTGGTTCAGCTATTGGAACAACAGAATTGACTCAATTCTAACTAGACGACCCGACACTCTTCTCCACACACGAGGTGTACGGTTCTCGATGTTTATATAATTTTTTTTATAAAAAATTTTATGTATAAGAAAAAGAAAGAAAAGAGAAAAAGTTCTAAAGAAAAGATCCTAAGGAGTCCTAAATCTAAAGAAAAGTAACCAAATTAATTTAAATTTTAATAATTTTTTTTTATTTTTCAAACAAGTGAAACAATAAATTATACTCAATCTATCCTAGGGTTAACCTAAATCTAGACAGCTCCTAACTGTTCCAAGATGACCCTTCAAGCCTTCCAAGTGAGATTGATCAACTAGTTAGCCAGGTAAGTATAAGAGGTGGGAGGTTCACTCATCGTTGCCTTTCTAGACACCAAACGAGTTAGGCCAGGCCAGCAACTGAACCAATTTAACAAACCACCCTCAGGGACTTGCCTAGACACCAATAATCAAACAACTCAAACTTGGTAGAACTTTAGGGTTCCTTGTCTATTGAGCTCGAATTCCTTAAGGTTGACGTCTAATTGATTTTAAGATTAAAGATCTAGGTAATGCAATATGATGGAGATGTTTTTGGGCTAAGGAAGGGTAATGAAATCCCACCTTATCTTGTTAATGGGTTGATGTCCTTAGATTAATTATGAAAATGCAAATGCAAATAAACAAGATGATCAAGAATGTAAAAGATTTTAATTTAGAATTTTTTTTTTTTGATATTTTACTTCACGATTATGAAATGTCTTTTGTTTTTTTTTTTATTTTTTTTATGATTAAGTAAATTCAAATGATTAGGTCTAAAAGGAAAAGAATTAACTAAAAATAATAAAAAGAAAATAGAAGCGTACCTGAGTTTTCCAGCAATCACCAACTAAATCTACAAACCTAAAGGAAAAAGAAAGAGAGTTATAAAGCACGAAGAACAAATATTTGAAAATAATTTAAAACGTCAAATCTCCGGCAACGGCGCCAAAAACTTGATGTGCAAATCTTAAAATTTATAATAAAACCGCAAGCACACAGTGTGCAGAGTAGCACGACCAGCGAGTACGGATCGATCCCACAGAGACTTGATTTAAAAAAATTTTCAAATCTATGCTCAATGCGAGCTTTAACGAAAATCGAAAATCGAAAGTTTTTGCTAAAGACAATAAGACTAAGGATCTAGGGTTTTTGAATCCACTAGATCTAGATTAGAGAATTCTACCTAGAATTTTTCTTATTGATCCTAACGACTACTCCTCTTGTCTTTCCCAAGCATAATTATGAAGGGACTAAGGCCCAACGATAACCCATTAAGATTCTTTACAGGGGAGTAGTAACTAGGATCCTTTAGGGTTTTCTCCTCCTATGCACTGAATCAAGCATGAACTATGAAGGGACTCTGACCCAACTGTAGTTCATCAAAAATTTGGCAAAAGAGGAAGAAAAAGAAACCCTAAGAAAAAGAAAGAACCCTATGTAAAACCCTACTCATGATCTAGCTTCATCGCAAACCCTAGAAGGGATGCTTAGCTAGACATGATCTAAATCTACTTGTAAAATTTAAATACAAAAAATAAACTACCCTAATTTCATAAATTAAACTATCTAATTGCATAAATTTAAACTGCATAATTTAAACTAACCTAATTGCATAAAATTAAATTGCATAAATTAAACTATCCTAATTGCAAAAAAAATAAATTGCATAATGTAAAGAGATAAAATTGCATAAAAATAAGATTTTATATAAAAAAAAATTATTACAAAAATCTCAAAGCTCGAGGCTTGAGAAGAAAGCTAAAAACCCCACTATCTAGGGTTACAAGCTTGATCGGAAAACAAGAATCATCAAAACAAGGGCCTTTGGGGGCTTTTTATAGGCATTTGGGGGTTATAAGGTTTTTAAAACTTTAGATGTGGGATTAAGAGGTTTTAGAGGGCTGTTAGGGGGGTTTAGGGGCTCAAATCTACTCAAAAAGACTTAAATCCATCAAAAAATCCTAGAAATTGTTTCAGCCGTCCGATCTTCATCTAAAGGACCCAATTCATCAGATAAATCAAGCCGGGAGCGATTCTGGGCCGTCGGATCACGATCTGGGTGAAGCGCTGCCGTTGGATCGCGCTGTAGAGATGGGATCAGATCGGATGCATTGCGGACCGTCCGATCAAGACGCTGAAAGATTTCGTCCGTTGGATCGTGCTGCAGAAGGATCCCGTGTTGTCCTAGTGTTTATTGATTCTTGCAATTGCCTTGATCACGGTTGGATTTTGACCGGCTGCGATGGTGGCCGTCCGATGGCGCAAAAATATGGAGCGTTGGATCTTGATCAGAAAAGATCGGACCATCGAGTGATGTGAAGTTACCAGGTTGCCCTTCGGACCTTCTTCTCTCTCCTCATGAGCCCTGGACCGCGCGCGTGGATCGGGCTCGCGATGCGTTGCGGTGAGCCGAGACTCGCTGATTGGCTGGTTTATGGTGTGCTGATGGGTCCATGATCCAGGCGCCTGTTGCTGTAGACCAGGCGGCTAACCAGATCACCAAATCAATTGATTTTGATCAATTTTGACCTGATTTGACTCAGATTTGACCCAATTGAGTCTTCTTTCTTCATTCTTCAATTCCTGGGTCAATTTAACTCCGTTTTGTGTAAAATTTGCGTCGTTGGAATCCTCTTTCCTTGTTCTTTCTATTGATGACCTCTTCTTCTGCAAAATATAATAACAAGTATCAATTTCCTAATAAAGTTAGATAATTTAGATATTAATTGATACTTTTTATGTCAATTTGTGACATAAATCAACAGCCCTGCTATCTCATGTACATCCAGTCTGGTGAACCTACAGAGCTCATGATATAAGAAGGCTAAGATAGCGCTGTCTCAACTCAACTACCCACATGTGTCGAGATCACATAGCAGAGATAAATACAACAAATGCATGTGGGAACTGAACTTGTCGGTGAAGAGATGGCCACCGATAAGGCATAAAATGAATGCTCGTGCATGCCTCTATACGGTCTCATCATCTGTATCATTTGATAAGTGGTGAAACATGTTACGGAATGGGCAAAAGCGATAATAGACAATGAGCGAGTCTCCTTCAACATCTTATTGAAGTTTCAGATAGATTGATATTTGTTATTCCATACCTACATCCATATGTGTCATGCACCAATGACCATTCACTCAGATCTTCAAGTGAATATATTTTCAAATATTGGAAGCAATTGGATCATGTTCTTTCAATGTGTTGCATACTTCAATCAAACTTTCAGGATTAATTTTAATTTATAGTTTGATGAAAATAAGTCAAAAATGCAGCATCATAGAATCGACAGTTTAGATTAGCCTTAATATGTCTAAGACATAATCTATAATATTCATATGATGCTATCCATCCAACAGATTCATCTGAAATAGTAACTAATATTTCTTTATGTCGATCTGAAATTATGCCAATCCTCATACGATCACGTGCCACATAATAGCACAAATGCTACAAAAATCATGACCAAACGGCTCTCGTCTTCACAAATGGCAAATGCTAGAGGATAGATATTCTCATTTTCATACCTTCCCACAACAATCATGAGAGTACTCTTATATCGACCGTATAGATGTATTACGTCGATACTAATTAGTAGACGGCAGAACTGGAAGCCCTGAATGTATGAACCAAATGCCTAAAAAATTCGATAGAATATTTTTGTATTTGTATCTATTGTAGAAAATTTTACAAAATCTACTATGATCTCCTCATTGGCATGATAAACTGTAGCTAGCCACGGTCCTAACTAACAGCAGCTTCATTTTCAAATAAAGTTGAATCAATCATTGCAGTTCTCAATCCTCCAAATCCAGCATGTGTTGCATGTGGTTTATTAAGTGGTACAGGATCATAAGATTCGTGCTCCACATGCTCCACAATAGCTGTCACATAACTAGAACCAGCCTCTATATCATCAAATGTGGTATTATATAGATATTGATATGCAGACTCTGCACTTACTATGTACTAAAGACTATTAGTTATGAATGCTAATGGTCCACCAATGGTACATACAGAGGTGCCTTCATACTCATATCCAACTTCATCGGCTATTGAAGCTGCATCAGATAGAGATCCCCCCATCTCTAATTACACAAGTGAGATAGATACAGCCTGAGACACACTCACATGCTATTCACCACCATCCAAAACTCCTATCACTGTCAGCTCAACAAAAATCTCAACTGTTAAAAAAATCCCTTGTGATGGGATGCCTAAGACAGTGTTCATGTTTTGATTATCTTCAATAGGTATAGCTAAATACTGTTCAACAGTATGAATCAAAAATCTACATAATAGAAAAATTCCACGGTGATTGGGATTCCATCCAGTGACAGCACAGCAAACTCGTACAAATTTTTGATACGTTGCATTATAGTCCACCATGATCATCCGGATCCTTCCACCATCATAATATGCATCATTAGCGTCATGACTGATCCTTCCATCTTAATGGAAGATAACAGTAACAAGACTTGGATCCATTTTATTGAAAATTTATTGTAAAAAGTAACTGCATGACTAAGAGGAAATACTTAACATTTAGAATGACTTACATAATAAATGCATCCTATCATCAACTAATAGATATAGAAGGTCCTATCCTATTCAGAAATTAATTAATTCTATAGGTCAATTACAACAATCAAACAATATATAATAAGGATCGAAAAGAATTTTGACAGCATTTCTCCTTAGTTCTCCCTACGACTGAAGATGTATGAGAAAAACTAAAGAAAAATACTGTCTAAAATTTTTTTCGAACTCTCTGCATATCGTTTGATTACTATAATTACCTATAAAATTAATTAATTATAATTTTCAAACTGTTCAAACTGGACAATCAATTGATTAATGTACATAATTCTTCTACCCATACAAAAATATATAAATATACAAATATCGTAAAATATGTATATTAATCAAAAGATGAATCTATGATTTTATATAATGTAATTTTTTTAAAAATAAAAGATAGAGTAGGAAAAATAAGAACATAAAGTAGAGCAAAGCTAGAGCAAAAAGAGGCTCAGAAAATGCAATATCTTCTAATAAGGATCATTAATTGAAAATCAGCAATCCAAAATTTTCATCATAGTTAGGGCTAGAACTAGGCCCCTACCCGAGCCCGGCCCGAAAATTCCTTTTGGTCTTCAGGTCGGGCTCAAACCCGATAATTTTAAAAAAAATCAGGCCCGAGCCCATTTCTAACTGTGGATATAGGATTTGTCAGTTTAATAGAGAGGGATTAGGCCGTGTAAACCTCCCCCTTTATACCTTAAAATACTTAATGAATTACGATAACAAAACAAAACAAAACAAAGACCTTTGATCTCCTTCAGGTGCCCTCCCTCAGGTGCTCTCCTTTCTCAGGAGCCGATCTCCCAGAGATCAAAAAAAATAAATAAATAAAAATAAAGACCCAAATCGGAACCGATCTCCATCAAGTGCTCTCCTTTCTCAAGAACCGATCTCCCTAAGATCAAAAAAAAAAAAAATGAAAATAGATGAAAGCTACTGGGTGACTCCCATTACGTTCATTTTCACTAAATAAAAAATAAAAAAATCTGCTGGGTGACTCTTCCCGTAAGGTCCCTAAAATGAAAATGGATGAAAGCTGCTCTGATAGAACTTCCTGTTGTGTTGTTTTGTGGTGCTGAATGCTTCGGGTCCTTGGATCTTCGATTGTGTCTTATACAATTGACAGTCCAGCTACGTTTGTTTAATGCATCTTTCCTAACTATATATATATATATATATATATATATATATATATATATATATATATATATATATATATATATATATATATATATATATATGAACGCAGCGGTAGGAAGTAGGACGTAAAGAGGGATTTGGCTTTCTTTGCTCTTTCACCACTATTTTTTTTCCTTTCTGTTTTTCAGTGATCTGCGTGTATGTACAGTGAAGAGTCCATAAAGCAGATATCACGCTTTCATAAATTGCAATAGTTGCATGTATCTGTGCACGTGAGAAGTTGATTATCAAAACCTCTGCTAATAAATTTTTTTTTTTTAAAAGAAATCCTCTCTTCTAAGGATAGGATGTTTTTCAGTGATCTGCGTGTATGTACAGTGAAGAGTCTATCAAGCAGATATCACGCATTCACAAATTGCAAATAGCTTTCCAGTTGCATGTATCTGTGCACGTGAGAAGTTGATAATCAAAACCTCTGCTAATAATTTTTTTTTTAAAAAAAGAAATCCTCTCTTCTAAGGAGAGGATGTCAACCATGATACCTAGCTCCTGTTTTTCTTCTGTTTTGTCTCTACTTTTATTTAGTTAAGATGGTCAAATGTCATCATCTTTTCAATTATTTCAGAAACTAGTATCATCTTGATTTCTCTGTTTGTTTTCAAATCTTTGAGAGTTCTCCACGTGCTTATGCAAGTAATAATTAACCAAAGCTCGTAAAATTTTAGTTAAATGCGTATTTATAATGACTTTTAGATAGGTCCCACCTATCAAAACCTGGTCTAATCATATATCATGCAACCAAGTTGATCTTATTTAGTCCAACCGAATTTGATTGGATCTGATCAGATCAGACTCGGCAACGTGACCCATCTCACCACATCAAATCACATGGTTAGCCCAATTTGGATATGCAAATGGATTGGCCTTGGGCTTGTAAGCTAGCCCATCTTGCAATAAGGTCTAGACACTCAGAAAGAGCTCATAAACGGACGCCCGCACCACAAATGGAGGCTCCTCATAAAATTTGGGTGGCTTTCTGGGGACGCTTACGGGAACGCATGTCGGTTGCCACTGCGTTATTACAAACCCTACCTCCCTCATTCGCCTTCAGATTCACCATGCTGTGACCCCCGAAACTAAATAATCCTGGGGATTCTTCCTTCTTCCGCCGCTGTGGGAGTCTCGAGTGTCCTATTATAATCTGTTCTCGTTCGCGATGCTGGGGCGGAAGCTGTACAAGACGAAGCTGTGCATACTTTACCAGCGCGGCCGCTGCACTCGCCAGAGCTGCAACTTCGCCCACGGCGAAGCCGAGCTCCGCCGCTTCGCCGGCTCTTTCAGCGGTAATCGTTCCAAATTCCAAGAAGTGATTATTAGAATTCGTTCTTTCCTCTTCTTTTTCCTTTTTATTTTGATTCGAGTTGAAATGCCTGATTTTGTTTCTTGATCTGCCCTTTTCTTGTGTTATCGTGGAGATTGTTCGAATTTGTAGTGTTTCCATGGAAATTGATAAGCGAAAGGCACAGTGGAAAAGGGTTTTGGATTTAATATGTCTGCTGCACTGAGAGGAAGCTTTATTTTTGGTTCAAGAAGTTTGGAAATTTTTACTAGATCATTGATTAAATTACAACCGAGCATAAATATGAATTAATTTTACCAGCAGTTCATGGATCGCATCATTTGTGATGATGAACCAAATGAATGTGTGAAATTTATGTGATAGTTTTCTTTATGTAAATAAAAAGGATCCTTTATGTAAATTTATGTGATGAACCAAATATATCTCTTTTCTTGGGTTTTCAAAGATAACGCTTTTTCTAATCGGCTTCTTGCTGATTATACATGAGCGAGAATAACTGCAAGAATATTCACTATAAGCTTCTTGCTGACTATACATGAGCAAGAATAACTGCAACAATATTCACTATATTTTGTTACTAAAATAATATATTTTTGATTCTGTGACGGTGTGGATTGACTGCATTTATAAACTAATTGAGGAAATTGGAAACACCTGTAGTACGCAATGTTGCCAATTTTCTAATTACTTTATTGGTTATTGTATTGGGCGCCTTTTATGATTATGATTGCTTCAAAAAAAAAAAAAAACAAAAACAAAAAATTGCATCTACACATGTTAACTTTACCCTTTTACTATCAATTAAGTTCTTGTCATGCACATGTGAGGACGCTGGCCATGTTGGTTTATCTTGTGCACTTTACTGACTTTGTAGTTGTCCTTCTGGCTGGTGCCAATGAGGTTTAAGATGATGATGCATTTTCTGTTTTAAAGGAAAACATGCAACATGGGTGGCTTGTTCTGCATACTGGAAAATAATTTGCTTGCATTCTTTTATGTTTGGAAAATGAACTTGAATGGCAAAAAACTGATGATCAAGGGAACTGAATTAAAAAAATTAATCAATACAGATCGGATGATCGGGGAGAAAAAGTTGTGGAATTACTTTAGGAGCAGACTTACAAAACAATAGAATGGATATGAGCCATTTCCTAACCCACAGTTAATGATCGGTAGTGGCAAGTTTTAATTGACAATTTATAAAATTATTTAATATTATTGTCATATCATTTCATGGGTGTACTTTGTCTTTTCTGTTTGGTTTCCTCTGAACTGCACTTGCATTATGTAACTAAACTCACTCTGCTTTTGAAAAATAATGGACCTGAGTACCATTGACTGCAGATGAGAACTATGTCTTTGTTTTTTCTGATCGAAAATCTGTCCACGTGAAGCTTATGGCGGAACAATTGTGACATAATTCCTGGTTTCCTTTTGATTTTGTTATCGATCAAATTATCAACCTTCCAACAGCTTTATTAGTCTCTGCAATTCGACAATGATGCATGCTGGTTTTTGGTAGCCTCGCCAGTTGGTGACGTGATATATATGTTGCTTCATTCTGCTAGTGATTCCATATTCCACAGAGGTGATATGAAGGATTTGTCAATATTAGGTTTGCTACATGCTTATTGGAATGTGTTCTTTGTATTGTGATCTCTATGTTATTAGCAGATTCAGCAAATACTTGAATTGAATCATGCAGTTGTTTTAGTTGCTGTTCAGTTGGTTCCAGTTCCATCTTGGGGATCCATATAAATTAGCATTCTAAGATTTATTGTACAGGAGATATTTTTCGAGCTTATTCTTGGAGGATGTTTTCACAGCTCAGAATGAGTATATTGGATGGAAGGTTCTTTCTCAGTATAACTAATGATACCAAAGTTTCCATTACCCTCCTTTTCTATCACTCCAGAAGGCAGCTATGACATCTTCTCTGTCATTTGTTTTTTCAATGTTCCAAGGGCTCTCTCAGTGACCTAAGATCATACCTCACTATTTTGGTATCTGTTAGTTTTATGGCTCACTTGTTTATGTGGCCTATTGGAATTGTTGAGGAGGCAGTACTACTTATCGTAATTGAGTTTCCCATATTTCTCAGGGTTATGGTAAGCTTGATAAAATTAATGGGTTCTTCAGTCTCCATGCACCTTCCCTTCATATATTCAAAGTGAAAAAAACATTCTTCCTCTGCTTGAAATTCTACTATTTTCCTCACTTTCAGGTAGACGGGAATACAGAAATGGCAACTTGAGAGGTAAGCTTGACAGAAGGCATTCTCCTCATCGGAGATATTCCCCTGTAAGAGATGCAAGAGGTCATCATTCTTATCATAGTCATAAATCAATTTCTCATGATAGGGGTAAGCAGTCTCCTGAACCTAGTATTTTCCCTAATTGATTTCTGCTAATACCTCACTAGATTGAGCTTCCATTTATTGTGGCACCTGTAATTTGTCTTATCATATTTGATAAAGCCTTTCTTTTTTTATGTATATTGTGGTTATGATGCCTTTTCCTTGCACGCCCTTGTTATGACCTTTGGAACTCTACTTGCAGGTTCCAGTCATTCAAGGTCCCCAATCAAAAGGAGGTGAGGTTGAAATCTGCTTAAATAGTATCTCACACTCTTCAGTGTACAAGTCTTTATAAGTAATTGAATTAATTGTGGAGCAAAACTTTGCAATTTCATGGACAAAAAGAAACCAATTATAATGGATCCTTATCTGGTATTTGGTAATGTAATGTCTTCATTCTCATTCTCCAGTATTTGTCTGCTAACTCATAAATAAATCTGTGTAAATTACTGTCTGCAACTTATTTCTTTTTCTCAGCAATAATTCCTATTTGGGTTTGGTTCCCAACCAATGATTTCCTTTATGAAGAATGTCTGAAACTTTATTCACTTATACAGTGTCTCAGATACTACAATGGGACCAACTCTTTCTGATAAATAGGGCCTAGAATGAACCTATACAAGGGCAATCAAAATAAAAACTAGGACTTTGATTTAGCAAGGACTCTTATTAGCTTGTCCATCAATTATATGAGTATGATTAAGAATAACCCAAAGGACTAACTTAAGTTTTTGATCCATTACATTTTTAATCACTTAATGGAGCTAGCTCTAACCAAGGTTGGGTCCAAAACCTGGACTAGATATCATGTGCTCTATATTAAAGAAAAATTTTTCATTTTCCACTATTGGCACAAATTTATGTGAGACCCTCCTTGTCCTAAAGATAGGAATCTCTGAAAACAACAAGGACATTCCCATACATAAACTTAGGTGCCATTTGGCATCACTTTCATTTTTTTTATATTTTAAAAAACAGAAGATAGGAATTCTGTCTATTTTTTAAAATTTGAAAAACATAAATATATTTGGTGTTGTCTATTATTTTTAAAATATAAACCTGGCAATAGTGGTAGAGGTGATGGTGGTAGCGATGGAGGTAGTGGAGGTGTCGGTGGTGTTGGTGGCAAGTGACAATAGTATGGCGGAGGTGGCGATGATAGTGATGGTGGTGGTGGGGGCATCGATGGTGTGGTGGAGGTGATCATGATGGCGGTGGTATGGTGGAGACTGTGATGGCAATAATGGTGGGAGGGATGCTAGCTATGTAGTAGAGGCGGTGATAATGGTGGTGGCAGTGTAGCGGCAATGGTGATGATAGGCATAGGGGCACTTGTAACATGGCAAAGGCAGCGACGATGGTGGTGGCATGGTGGTGAAGGTAGTGATGGTGGTGGTGGAGGTGATGTTATGATAGCGGTAAAAAACATGAGTTTCTCATTTTTGAAAATATTAAAAGTAAGTAATTTTTAGAAGTAATAAAAGTAATTTTTGAATATAGAAAAATAGCACTGGCCATTTTTTTATTTGGTTTTTGTGATTTTATTTTAAAAATAGAAAATAAGAAATAAAAGTGATGTGAGACAGGCTCTTAGTTTTTTTGTTGCCTTTTTATCCCTTTTTTTACTTTCAAGTTACTAGTAGATATGAAGAATTAAAAAGAAATTATAGTCTCCAAACTAATATCCCAAGCAACTTTCTTCCTTTTCCGTTTGTTTTACCTGTATACTTAACATTGCTTGAAACTATAAAGAACCATCCATGTCACTGCAAATAAAGATGCTGTTAACTACCATTGTTATTAGTAGCTTGACAAAGATTGACACATATTATTTAGATATTGACTATAACGGTATAGTGACTGAATTTTACTTTATAGTGAATCATCTGTGGTTATTTCAGTGAAAGAAGGTATAGGAAGAAGCAGCGTATGGATGGAGAAAGTGATGTTTCTGGAAGCTTTAACATTTCTGATGGCTCTGAAGATATAAAAAAAGGAGACAAGGTTTCATTTTACAATGAGAGGATTGATCTAGAAGAGCAGGTCTGCATTATCGACTGTAATTCATCAGCATATATGCTTGACTGCCATTTGAAGTGCCAATATATGGAGATTATTTATACTGTTTGCTACTTCATTCTTTTTTCCAGATTATTTATTTTTTTTTTCAAATTAACTTTTTGCAGATAAAGCAAATACAGTTGGATATTGAGATGCTTGATGATCATAAATCTCAACTCGAGGTTGGTTTTTGTTTGTTCAATACTGTTTTCATTTTTATTGTCGCTGCCACATCTGTCATAGTTAGTGATGTTTAAATATGTCACGATAAATATGATTTTTGATCAACAAATACAAGATATGCATTTTTAGAAAAACAACTATTTTCATCAAAAGGTACCTGTTGCCGTTACTTTTATCTTTGTATGGAATTGAAATTTGAAATTCCTTTTTTTTTATTTGCTATTTATAGGTAGAATGATGTCAAGCATTTCTGTTACTTTGTTTTAAGCTATTTAAGAAACTTGTCATGTATTTTTTCAGATTTTATGCTCACAAACTTTGTCTTATTTCTTTTGTGAGTTGTCTTGTTAAATGTTTCTGAAGCTTTAAAAAAAATGTTCTGGTGCATGTCATATTTCTTTGTGTCAGTAGGTTTAATATCTTGAAAGACTATAATTTAGCCTTTATGTTTTATCTAACCATATCATCCTTTGTTAGGTAGTTTTTAAGGGGTCTAAGAAGAAAATAAAATAATATTAAGTTTTTGAATTTTTCTTATTTTACTTGTGAAGCAAGTATCCGAAAACAATGCTGTTTTATTAATATATAGCAATTTCACCAAGACAATCCCCTTCAATTCTTAATGGACTGAAGTTTATGGATTCATGTTTTGAAATGACTTATGCACCCCTTGTTTCCATAAGCCAATTAAGCCTCTTAGCTCTAAGAGTTGCTATCCATCTCAATTAGGTTTTATGAAACTGAAAATTAATGGAAAGTTATTGGTAGCATATAGAACTTGATCAAATTTTTAGACTTAATTTTAAGCAGTCTTTATTTATTATTCAAGTTATACATTCTCCTGTTTGTAATCAAATTTTCAGATGAACTTCTATATATAGCCTTGCATGCTATAAAGGGCATCCAAATACTTATTAGAAGAAAAGTATATAATTTTCTAGTGAAAATAGTTAAGGAAACAATAGATGTTGGATTTAATATAACTTAGGAAAAAGGGCAGAAATCCATCCATAAGCATTGAGTCTTGTCCCAACTGTTTGGGTTTGGCTCTAGATCCTCATTTGACAAGTGTTTTAGAAAAAGGGTAGAAACTACAACGGACAATAAGAGACAAATTTCTATTAATCATACCTAATAAACAATTCTCTTGCAGTCATGAATTAGTGGATAAGACTGAAGGCTTTGGATCCATGACTTAATATAACTTCCCCAGATCAGAAGGATTTGATTGTTGTGAAATTGGAAAATGTTAATTCTGCTGAGCTTTATGTCGCAACAATGGTTCAAATGGCTCATCAAGTAAAGAGTGGGGGCATGCATAGTTGATAGACTCTACAATATTCAGGATATGTTTTTAGTTTTCTTGTAATATGGTTTTCCTTTCATGGCTCCATCATTTGTGTGTTATTAAATGGTTCCATGACTTTTTCAATTAGCCATGTGAGAAGTGTGTCATAATTTCTTCATGTTGTAAAAGAGCTAGTGCATTCAGTTTGGATGAGAAGAAATAGGATTTATGCTTTTCGGTATTGGCATCTAGAGGGAGTTTGATGGCGATTAATTTAGGAAAGTTCAAATCTGATTACGCTGAGTTCAGAGATAACTATGAAGCATTGCCTTAGACTTGGTAAGAATAAATTATTATTATTATTACTATGGCATTTACAACCTTTGTCTCCATATCTCAGACATCTTCCTGGCTTGGAGATTGAGTACCACTTGGGTGTCTTGTGTCATGGCCTTAATCTGTGGACTTTACTATCAAATGTTGCATCTTTGAGAATTCATTCTTCCCTTAGGATTCTTTTTCCTTTAACTTGCCTTTTGCTTGTCATGGTTTTGTCTTGTATTTAAGGCTTAAAAATTCATTCTCTTTGATCTCTTTTAGGGAGTCCACAACTACTGTTTCAACCTTGGCTATATTGTGTATTTATCTTTTTCCTCAGATCTAAATCAATTAGATGACCATGATGCTATCTGTAGATTTTGTGTTCACTTATTGGTGGCCGAAAAACTTCAAGATTGATCACTGCTGAAATGTATCAGGCTCTTCTGCCATGTTCTTTGTTGACTTGCTTCATCATGCCTAAGAATTCTTTGTAATCGAACCATTATCTGTCATGCTAAACATCTTCTTTTGGCTTGTCTCTTGTTTAAATTGTGTGAAGCATTACCTTCCAATACCTAATCAAGGCAATCTACCTTGATGCTGATAAACTTACTGAATAATTAAAGCTGTCACTTTTTTAGAGCATCTGCCTGCTTCTTAGCTTGCACTTTACCTATTTAAGCAATCTTTTCACCAGATAGTTTAATAATTTAAAAGGTGATTTTCCAATATTTCACTTTTTTGTGAACTAAAACAATTGGAACTAGGAGATTAGACCACACCTACAATGAATTTTGTTTGAGTGCCCTTTGTTGCTATGTGTTGCTTTTGTGACTCTCTCTCATCTTCTTTTACTTCTGGTGCCACCATAACTTACATTAGTGTCCAAATTCTTTTGGCTTCTGGTTATTAACTGTATTGGTGATTCAGCATTAACTGTATTGGTGATTCAGCATGCACATGGTTCCTTATCCATGATTGTGCTCTCAAGCATTGTGTTCGCTTGTTTTTTTTGCTTTAGCTCATAAACTACGTATTACCCCATTGTACTCGTGATGTTGTTGCTTCTATGTTGTTTGTCCTTCTATCCATTGATCCACCACTTACTGAATGTCCAGTCTTTCTTGGTAAACTACTGGGGTATATTATTCGCCTTGAGCGTATAAAGGGGTTGTTAAAGGCAATTAACAATAGCCTATTGGTATTTTGTATACTAGATCTCGGAACATGATGACCTATTATTATTAGTCTTTGATAATTCCATAAATGCATCCATATGTTGAGTACATTTATGTTACTAACAAGAGGATGTGGGTCTAAATAAGGTATTCTACACTTTCTTGAAGGTAATGATTCTGCTCAGGTTAATTCATATTAGTAGAATTTGAGTGCCAAACAATCGCAATGATGTATCCTGATGCATTCATATTCAAGATTTGTCGAATCAGTATTGGGACTCGTATTGACCGGTGATAGGTTCGGTATGGTGCAGGTCCATACCGTGTTTTTTCAAGGCATTACTAAAATAAGGAGAGTGAGAGGGAGTGGGAGAAGGGGATGGAGAGGGGGAGAGGAAGGGGTGGGGGGTAGGGGGTGCTGCCAAAGCGACGCACCTCCACCCGAAGCCCTTCGCTGTTAGCTCTGCGAGGGGGGCGGAGAGAGGTGCTACTCGAGAGGGGGGGAGAGAGAGCATCTCCGCCTTTAAGCCCTTTGACTGTCAGCTACGTGATACACTCGAGAGAGAGCGAGGCTACTTTCTCGGTTGTGGCTGGCATCCAAAGAGAGAGCAACGGAGCTATGGCACCGGAGATTTCTTTCTTCGAGAGAGGTTCAAGAGAGGTCATTCGGGGAGGGTTTAAGGGGGAGATTATATAGGCCAAACCGACCTGACTTACTGAAGCATTCTAGGTCATTCTAGGTCGGTATCAATTCAGTTCGATTAAGGGTGGCTATTGACTTCGCCCATTGGATGCTGACCCGATCCAACCCTATTGGGGCAAGTTTTACCTGACTTGTAGCGGATCCGGGATGGGTACATGTAATGGTAAAACCTATTCAGAACCTGATCTAAATATTTATCACTCTTCATAAATCTCCTCTCTAAGTCAAAAGAAAAAAAAAGATTTTGTAGCTTTACCCAACCCGATCCGTCCAACCTGCCATCACATCTCGAGACTATCTGTCCTGCCCTGTCCTACCCTAAGGCAAGTACACGGTGGGTATGGTTAATGGCCTACCCAATCCATACCCAACTTTTTTTCATCCCTAAGTTCAATATGGGCCGAACCATCTAGTTCGGGTCAGTTTTGGCAATCATTGTTCATATTAGTTGGTATGGTTTTATACATATGCCAAATCTGTGACTTTCCCTTGATACAAGTTCGGTACTCCGCATTTCTTGATACATATGAATGGTTCTAAATCATGATCACTCTTGCCTTCCAAAGCTTCACATTCACATGCCTCCCAACCACTTTTACTTTTTTGCATATATCATCAATTAGATACTCCTATATTCTTAACTTGTGAGCCTTCGTTCACATAAAGGCCAGAGTAGGTTCCTTAAGTACTACTGCATGAGGAAACTATTGCTATATTCAACATGTTTATCTTACAATAACATTTTTATAGCCTGAAAATGGATTGTATTGCATCTGACAGATTTATAGATATCCTCAAGCCAAGTTAAAGAAGAAAAGGCCTTCTTGATCCTTGAGATCAAATACAACCTATTTGCATTGCAAGCAATGCAAAATATATGAGAATATCACTGTCCGACATATTGACATACGACTCTACACATTATGACATGGGGTGTCAATTGTACTGACTGACCCATAGCATTTACCAGATTTGAATATTGTGGCTCTTGTTATATGCTGTTTTATCTTTTGAAGTATTGTATGTGTAAGCTTTTTATGTTTCTGCTGCATCTCTATAGCCGATGATGTAACTTTTGTGGCGGCCTTGCTGCATGCATTGCCTTTTTCCTTTTTATTTTGGTAATTTGTAATTATTGGTTCTGTTTCTAGATCTTTTTGGAGGAAAAGGTTGATGAAGCACAAAAGCTTTCTAGTAGAATAGAGGACCTTGACTCGAAGCTGAACAAAGAACAAGAAGACTGTAAAAGGTGTCATTTTGCACTCTCTCTCTCTTTCTCCCCCCCCCCCCCTCCTTTTTCTCCCCTCACTTCTTCAAACATGTTCTTATATTCATCTGTCACTAAGATATATCAACAATATTTTAATGACTGCTTCAAGAAGGAATTTATATTTTATCTACTTTTTTTATGCAATTCTATTGATGTTCTTTGTAGGATTACTGTAAAAATTAAAAAGTTTATCAAAGCTCATAGGCATCATATGAAGGCACAGGAGGAGATGAAAAGGCAAGTCTTTCCTTCACTTATTTGAGAAATGTTTTTAGCTTTTCGTTTCCCCCTTTTTGGTTGTATTGGCTTCTAGATTATTCTTGCTCTTTGTGAACATTTTTCCAGAGTAACCAAGTATGGATGATTGACTCATGATTGCAACTGTACAGGTCACAAGTTCGTCTTCAAAAGTTGGGCGATCAGATTAGTTTGGATCCCCTAAAGACTAGAGCCAATGAAGAAGAGTCTAGTGTAAATGTTGTAAGTGATGCAGAGCCTAATGATGATGGTGATAATCAGATCAGCTCAAGGAACGATTTCCTGCAGCGTGATGTTTCTTCAGCCAAGAGGAGGGCATTTGTTGACCCAGCAACCAGTGAAGAAGCAAAAATAGGCAAGTTGCTTGAGAAGTTCTTATCTCAGTATTACCAGGATATTCTTAAATTTGTAATGCTGTTTTATTACTGGAAAAATTCCCTTTAAAATTTGAATCTGAGACAGGTTTTCTAGTTGCTAGCTAATTGTTTGACAGATATATGCATAAATAGAGATGCCATACTGTTCACCAATGTTCTGTATATTTCACTTTGTTCTTATTGTTTTGTATTCATTCTGACTTTTAATGCATATACATGATTTCTTATAGTGTAATTTTGTGATTCATAAAATTTTGACTTGTGCATGAGATTTTGATTAGCATAAGACTTCCACACTATTTATATGCAGCTTATGGTAAGTCTTCTGTGTCAATCCGCTCTAGCATTCAAAAAAACAATTTCCCATTCCTAAACTTTTACTTTGGTAATAGATACATCTTTTTGTCTTTTCTATCATCAATTTACAACCATAAATTGGGGAAGATATCACATTTTGATTAGTAATCCTTTTTTCCTTTTTTCGTTTCTTTTTTCCTTCCTTTCTTTCTGAAAATTCTTGCTTTTAGTTCCAGGCTATCTGCCTCTATCCCCTTTTAAATGGTATTATTACATGTTTGTGCTTTTGTCTTGGTGAAAACATCTGGGTTGTTGCAGGGAATTCACGAAAGAGAGGAAGATATTCAGATTCAATAACTAAATCAGAGAAGCTTATCAAGTCTGAAGGGCCTGCTCTTAACTCAGAACATAATAGCAAAGGAACTGACACAACAAAAACAGTCCTCATTAACAATAAGTCTTTGACAGATGACTACAAGCATAAACAAGGAAAACTTGATTCTGCTACCACTTCTCCATTGGATAAGGTTGGATAATTTCTTCCCCCCTATATGACATTTGCTTGCTATATTGATAAATTTCTCTCTAAATATGACTCCATGTGAGATTCTATGCGTTTGCCTCTATAGATACTTGTTTATCATCTTTAGCAAGACAACAAAGAAATCGATAACTATAATGCAGCAATAACTAAAAGCACTGTTGCCATTGAGAATAAGACTCCACATTGTTGAAAGTTGTATTACAGTTTTCCAATTGCATGAAGAGCTGCATTGGTAATTTTTGTGGTGCTTAAGCAGACATTTGTTACTTAACAGGTGAAAGGTTCTGAATCCAGACGCTCCTTGCCTTCAACCAGTATGGCTGCTCATGCAGTAGATGAACTCATTGAAGCTATTGAAATGGAGGAGAAACCTGAAACTATTGAAACTGCAAAACATATTGAAAATGCAGATGCGGAAAACAGAACCAAGTCAGCTTGTTTGCCACCCCCTCCTCCACTGGTCCCACAAAATGCGTACAAGCAGGTTAGGAAGGTCATATCCTTTTTCCCAAGGAGATTGTTGTGTTGCATAGAGGTGAAGAGTGGATAGATCTAGTTTGTTTGCCACCTGTAGGGCAAGTCCTGCACTTTGGATGGTTGACTGTGCTTAAAATCATTTTCCCCTGTTGTTTAACTGCAGGCATATATTTATCTAGTTCCATTTTGTAGGCTTTATCTCCTCACATTGTCCTAATTGCTTGATGTGGTATTTTGTCTATAGCACAAATGTTTTAACCCACTAGTTTACTCCACTAGACAGCCCAACCCGTCCCACTTACCCATGCCCTTGCTTTTATGCACACAATAGTTATAACAGAAACAACATATTTTATTTTCTCAGTCCAGCCTTTTTTCTCAAAATAAAATTGTAGCTTTTATAGTGGATGTCATTATCCACTATAATTGGAATTAATGAATAAAAAATGCCAAAACAATGGTGTTATGTGATGAGACCACTGTTTGCAGGTTATCCTTTTTTTAGTATACTGAATTTTTATACTTTTAAGAATATTGAACTATGCATAATATTTATCCTGTAAACAGTGAATAGATCAAAATAATTACTGTTTTTCATTCTAGATAATGGTCTTTGTAATAGATAACAGATGGTTATTATTTAGACTCCTATTGTATGAGTATATATAACATTATGTGGGACCTTCAAATCATTAATGGGCGTATAGGTACATACCTCAATCATTTAAAAATTGTTATTATTTAATGAAATCAATATATATTGTAAGTTACAAGATTGTCATTCTATCCTAATTTTACTAACACTGACAGGTTTCTCTGAATTTCAGCATCTTAAAATGACAATTATTCTCTGAATAATTCCTGTTTTATCAAATTATACATGGATTATCATGCACTCCTTACGAATTACAAATTGATGGAGGTATCTGGTGTTGCTGATGGTTTTGATCTTGTTATTGTTTGTTGTTACATCTCCCATGCTTCTTTTTCCATAAACTAGTTTATGAATTTTCTGATATCTTTCCCAATGTTATCTTTGATACCCCTATCTAAGAAATCCTACAACACGTGCCTTTTAGTTCCTAGGAATGGTTGGTATATAGTTCTTTATTTATCCTCCTAAAAAATATTATGAACCTTACCTCTACTTTTTTTTTTTTTTACCTTGTTTCAGTACGAGGGTGACGATGAGGATGTAGAGGTGGAAAAGGTGGATGCTGAAATGGTAGACATAGATATCGATAGTGAGGTGGAAATTGAGCAGATATAACTGAAGCATCTTCTAGATGTGCTATGTTTAAAAGAAAATTTTTTCAAATGCTAATATTTTTACCAATGATCTAGTCTTTGGTAATGTTTAAAGCTCTTTCCTGTGCTGTTGAAATTATTGCTGGTAATCCAATTTACAGATGCTTAATTCTCTTATTGTCATATAATTCTTCAGTGGGCCTAGTATTGTGGATCATTCAGGTCTGGATCAATCAATATGTATGTTTGGGTATTTCCTGTCAGTGTTCATGTTTCATATTGTTGTTAACTTATTTTTGAAATTTTCTTTTTGACTACTGTCATTTTTCATTTGCTGGTGCAATCTCTTTCCTGTTCATTAGGTTTCCATATGTAACACTTAATATATATGGCCATTCAGGACTTCATTTTACTCAAAACTTACCCAATATCGAATTCATTAAATTTGATTCATCATGTTTGTTTTTTTTGGTAGCATTCATTGTTTGTTCTTCAGGGCATTGAATTTAATTAGCTTATTTTTGGGCATCAAACATGTATTGGTACTTTAATTTGTTCCTACTATGAGAACCTGGAAACGGAACATTCTCATAACCTTGTGCCAAACATTATCACCAACCACTTTGTTAAACTGTATCCTCGACAAGATCCAACAGGAAACTAATACAATCAAATGCACTTGCGAGTTTTCAAGTTGACCTTATTTATATGTAAAATTTTGACCATTTTGTATATTGTTCTCATGCTTTACCACGAATGTTTATTGCACCTTTGCATGAGTTAGGTTAGCGCATTTATTCACACAAGTGGGTGGATGAGGTAAGTACCTAATTTAGCTACTTTTCTAGTTTTTTATTCCTCTGCTTATTTATCATGTTATCTATTCATAAAACTTCAAGTAGAAGGATGATGAAAATCTACCAAGTTTCAGGACAATGAAATGTTTTAATATCATTGTTCTGAAGATATAAAACAACTTCAAGACTAGCATTATATTTCTGAGTTATCAGTTAAAATCTCAGTATTTGTCATATGGTCCCTAAGTCTCCCCAAATATCGATATCCTGAAGCAAGTCCTCCCAACCTCCGACTCCTGTAAGTGACTCGTCATCTTTGTTGTCATCTTGGATGACCCTGTTGTCAGTTTGCATTTCCTTTGTTATAACATTTTCAACATTTGGCACACCAATGATCTGAGCATCCACCCATGTTTTATGATTCTTTGAAGAAGATGGTATTTCTTGCATTTCAGATTCTTCTTGCTGGATTTCGCTTGCAGAAGATAGGTGATCCCTTGACCAAATCCAAGTCCTAGGAATGGTTTGAGGTCGTGGCTTCAAGACTTTGTCGTCATGCTTGCTCCTCTCTTTATGATCTCTAACATCATGCTTTTTGCTCAAATGAGAGTTCCAGTAGTTCTTAACATCATTTGCAGTCCGGCCAGGAAGCCTGCCTGCTATTAGGGACCACCTGAACGAGATTGTTTCGTTAACCGACAAAATCTTTTCTAAAGATAAACATGCAACTAACTCTGGTTCCTGGAATCCATGCAATTAGTGACCGCACCATGGTACACATGGTATAAGGTTGGCTTGTGTAGCATAGCATGGTGACAATATCATGTGCACGCATTAACCATTTGGTGGCAATGTATGGATATGCTTTCCAGTCCATGGATGTTTTACTCAACTATCATGGACTAGGTTAGGTTTCAATAGCTCTTGCTATTTCCTTTAGCCAAACTAATTATGTATGTATATGCAAGGGGAGTTTTTTTCGAAAATGCCATATTTGTGGGCATAAGATGCTTTGCAATAATTGGACGGTATTCTGCTTTGTAGTGGCACATATTACAACCAAGAAACTATTTTCCAATTGGTTACATACATAGATCAAGTAGGTCATTGACCCTCCGAAGAGTTTGCTGTTGGGTCAGTTAAAAATAGTTCTGATTGGTCACTCTGCACAAGCATAAGACTTGGACGGCACCAATTAAACTGGTTTTGAGAATTAGTGAGGCAATGTGAATATCTTTTCTTTTTGAGGGTCCATTGGACTTAATTGTGAGCGCCGGACCAGCGTAGGCACAAGAGACCTGTATGTGGTCAGCTCAATCATACTGCATGTAGGTCCCCGATGCCTACCTAAATCTGCAAATGTAGCACCTGTTGTCAGCTAGTTAGAAGATTTGCGGGGCGTGTTTTACGGGCAACGAGTGATACTAACTAAAATTATTAGAATCTGTACTCGGTACCAACATAATCAATTTGTATTTGTTAACATTTAGTGCGTGTTATGCTGGTCCTATGGTTTTAAAGCAATCGAATCATAAATTCTGCCCCAAAATGCGAATCATTTAAACTAAATGAGTGATCACTTTAAACCACAAGTTACCCATCTTGTCTCAATATTTGCCATGCAAAATTTCCAACATCTAGAAGTCATACTCACGAAGAGTTCTGATCTTTTTGATAATGGTGACTGGAAGATAATTGAACTCCGTGGCCCTGTATAGAAAGCGAAGTGGAGAAGACATGTTGAATTTTGAAAATTCTTTGTGCATCATCTGCGGTACAGAAAATCTCATCATTTTTCAATACGTATTTAATATTCATAATTTTATTTTATTATTTAAAATTTTGAATAACGAAAATATCTTTTTTCTTCTGAAAAAATTATGACATCTTGTGTTGATATTATGCTATCCGAATTATAACTTTCAGGATGTCATAATTTTTTTATAGTACGTCATAAAAAAAGAAGAACATTTTCATCATTCAAAATTATCATCAATTTTTTAATGATAAAAAATATCTTTTTTTTTATGACGTCCTGTAAAAAAATTATGATATTATGTGCAGAAAGCCATAACTTCAACGTAGGATGCTACAATATCAGTATAGGATGTTATAATTTTTTCGGAAGGAAGAGGCATTTTCGTCATTCAAAATTTCAAACGAAAAAATAGAAATGCAGGTATTAAATGGATACTAAATGCGCATTGAAAAGTAATGACTATGTGATCCAATAAGATAAAACGGTGTACTCCACATCAGATTTTCTACACCGCAGGCAGTGCGCAAAGAATTTCGCATTGAATTTCACAAAGGTGAGTGCCACCAAACATAAATTTGGGCTGGGCTTCCCAACCTTGTTTTATGGGCTTCCCGAGGCCTACCCCCTACTAAGTATAAACAACATTCCTTATCCAAGAAATATACCTTGGATATGCAAACGCTATTCTCGCTGAATCAGAGAAAGGTAACGAGTATAATGAACTACATAGGCTCTTCTTTTGTGACTTGCCTGTTTCCTAATAGCTTGTGAAGCCTAACAATAAGATCAGTCTCATCCTCCCCAAAGCTCCCTCTGTTAATGCCCGGCCTGAGATAATTCAGCCATCTGAGTCTGCAACTCTTTCTACACCTATTCAAGCCTTCATTAAGAGAAATTCAGTTCTATTAAACTTTTTTAGTTTTCAGAACAATATCTCAATGAGAACAGTTTTCCTCACATACCTGCCCTCAGAGGGACATGGCGCCACTCCGTGGCACCATACTTTTCGACACACCTCCTGAGAAGAGCATCTTCCTCTACAGTCCATGCTCCTTTCCTGATACCAGGCTGCTTGGTGCCAGTGGTTGAGTCAAAGCTCATTTTTGTTATAAACGTGTTATGGCTCACCACCTTTCCTTTCTCCCTTTACTTCCCTCCCATTGGGAATAGATGTTTCTTGCGATTCTGCTGTCTGCCCAACAATTGAGTTCCTTTAATACTAGCACTTAAGGATCGAATTCGTTGGCGAGAGTCGTAGTCAGTGAGATCCTAGGCATGGAGGATGATATTGCTGTCATCGGGCACATGGGCAAGCAATGCTTCCCATGTAAGATGGTAGAAATATGATCTCATCTCATGAGATGTTGGATTCTTGATCCAGGTACTAGCAGCAATTTCTCGGATCCATTGGCTGAGGAATGATGATATTGATTTTTCTTTAAATGGCTACAGATTAGGTCTTAACAGTCGATCGAGAAGGCTTCTTTTTTTTTTTTTTTGGATGGTGAAGGTCATGCAACGCAGATATTTTTCAGCAACAGATCAAGCGTGCCTCCGCATTTGGCAGCTTCTTCATCCGATTCAAGATTGAATTGAAATTTAATGTGCGCGTTTGTGAGTTATCATAGTTATGTCTTTGTGCTTGCTAACCTAGCTCACAAGGAGAATGCTAGGATTGCGAGTTGTATAGATCTAGATTGGCCTGAAGCAACAGCATTGCCTGGACTTCAGTCTGACTCGGTAGCTTGAGCAACTCTTCTTTCCATTCTCTAACTGGCTGGAAATGTCTCTAACAAGGTTAGTATCAGTATAGGTAACGGGAAAGAGTTCAGAAAGATATGATTTATAAATCATAGATGCCACGTTCAACAAAAAATTGGACCTGACTTGATCCAAACTTATGGAGTACATTTGGAGGGTTTTTGATTTACGAGTGGAATGAGAATCAGAATGACCAAATCCTCCAAAAATACTTGATTCGTGACTAGAATCGAAATCGGAATCGGAATTGAAATGGAAATTTGAATCCATAGAGTAGAATAGAGATTGAGTTCTATGTAGATTGGATCAGAATGATACTCCTTTCAATCAAACGGTTAGAATGAAAATCATCCATTCCCATTTTCATTCCAGACCTCCGGTCCCCTCAATCAAGCATATCCAATCTCAAGCTGAGAGTCAATTTCTATTCATTAGAGATGACCTGAGTCTTTTGCATCCTTGCAGCGACTTGCTGTTCGGTGGGAGTCTGATCTCATGTGATTGTGAAATGCGCAATTTATGTCATATCCTAGATATGGAGCAGTGGCAATGCTCTGGTTCCAAACTCCAACAAGGCTATGCAATGAGAACTATTGAATGCATGGGTCATCCGTGAATCCAAACCCTAAAGCCTATCACATCTAACAGTTGGACGTGATTTTCAAAGCACTTGTTTCAGAAAGTCTTTTGGCTCTCACACAGCCCCAGGAGCTTGGATTCAATAAAAGATTTGGCTGGCTGAGGTATGTTATCTTTTGTTTTCTCCCGTAGATGGGTAGTCCGGTTCACGACCCAGTGTTTTAGGTGCTCCATTCCTGTATGCTTTGGTAAAATAGCCTAGAAAGGAAATTGGCCATTGCTTAGCTCATCCATCCCCTACAAAAAAAAGTGGCAAATTCTTGCACGGTTCCACCTCCCGGCCATCCCCAGACCCCTCTATTTTCCCAACCACTAGGGTCACCAAATGTCCCAAGACAATCGTGTTCTTAGCCATGAACTTTAATTAGAACAAAATAATTTTCTTTCTATTGGCTTGGCAACCAAAAACTCATTTAATTGTGGTCATGGTTCTCACGATCGGAATAACTCATCTAAGAGCACTGAGTTATATGGTATGTTTTTGTCCTGTCTATTGTCACTAATATGGTAGAGCACATCTTAGAGATGACACTATTATACACATATAAGAAGAAAATAAAGATTTATTCTAAAGGTTTATTCTAAGAGGGCAAGATTTAGACAAAATTAGCTATATGGTTGCTATCCCTCCACATTTAAGTGGGTGGATCCTTCAAATTGAGCAAAGTTTTCTTGAAACTGGCGATAGGATGGTTGCAGTGTGGGTGGCAATGTGATGAGTTAGGTTGTCAACTCTATGACTCGGACCTGATATATGCTCATCAACCAGATCCACTCTGTCTCTTTCTTGCCTAACCTCTTGTTCCTTCCAATTCTTCAGACCATTTTTTTAGAAAAAAAATTGGTATTCCTATGTGAGTGGGTTGTCCTGATATCTTCTTTTTTATGTTTTCTTACGAATGAATGGTTATGGTGCTGTTGTTCGAGTAGTAGGGGATGGGGTGCTTCGCCTGATCCAACCGTATACCGTTGTCCATAAGGAATGTTCAAATTTTATCACCGATTCTCAACTTTGCCTTCTATAGTTTTCCTAATCTCAATTTTTTATATCTGGTTGCTACCTAGATTGGTTCCTAGCGTGCCCTCATGCTCAGGGTTTGAGTGTCATAAATATTGGTTTTGTTAACAAAAGGTTGCAATTAGGATGGTGAATTGCCAATCGTTGCAACCCTAGTATAATGTAGACATACTAGCTTCCAATAGTTTACCTTAGGCATGACATATATTGGGCATGCAATTGATGAAAGTAGATGATAATGATGATTGCGATTTTTGTAAGGCGCCGCTATATTGAACATCAAGGCAATTTTAATCATGTATAATTGCATGAGATGGAAGCATAATGCTTAGTTCTGATACTCGGTGTCTTGGTTTTCATATGCGCTTCCTTTTCTTGGTCCATTGATGGTTTACTAGTAAGTTACCCACAATACACGGTGGGCCAAAAATAACTGATGAAAAAATATTTAATAAAATAAAATAATAATTTTAATTAGATGATAGATAAAATTTGAAATTATATTATCTTTATTTTTTTTAAAATCTTTATATAGATTTTCGATAATACATTACAGCACAATATCAAATGATCGACATAATATAATGTTACGATAAATAGTTCATCAAATTATTTGTAACTCGTTCGATGACGACGATCAGATTTGATCATATAGGACAATCATTATGAGTAACATCAACAATCTTCAATGTCAAGGGTCTCCTCGGCCAAGCTACAAAAAAAAAAGTATAGAAATTTTATCAAAGATTTTTTTGAATGCAATAATTCATAGTAAAGTAAAAAATTGCTTCCAAAAAAAGGGATATATATATATATATATATATAATTATTAAAATTAGAATATCTCGATCTTGATTTTTTGGAAGGTGAGATCATTATATTATTCATTTCACTATCAATTCTGGATCCGATAGATGTAAAGGCAAACATCGAGTTATATATCCTTATATTTTCATGAAATTTTAAAGATCTCTTTTCTCTATTATAATCTAATAAAGCATCAAAAAAAAATGATGTTTCTCGTAGCAATGGCAAATCAACTCTTCTTTCGTGACAGCACAAGCTGAATATAGGTCTGGATGCATTGCTTGATTTTCGCAAGCACTTCTTGTACTAAAATAAAACTGCACAAAATTGGCATTGATGTTTTGGAATTCCAATGTTTAATAGTTCGACAAAAGTACCTACAACATCAATGAAGAAACAAAAGACACGGACCTACTTTAGTTTTTCTCGATATTTGAGAAGGATGAGAGGGAAATTGCATTATTGCCAAATAGCTTACTTTGTCTGAAGAAAACAATTGGACCAGAATCTTCTCCATCACCTAACGGGTTACCAAAACAAACATTCAACAAATTTGATATTGATTAAAAAATTACCATAATCTTGGAATATATATAGCTTAGATGACATATAATAGATGATATCTTGTTCTATGTTTATTATAAGATGCTCTTCCAGGATACCATGTTCATCTATCGATGTATATGTGTTCAAATTTGAGTCGGATACTCTATTTTGACCGACACTATCAAAGTTTTCGTATGCAATGGTATGTAAATTTCAATGATCGTTAATGACAGAATGACAATATATATGTCTATATTTTTTATTAACACCAGCATTGCTCTTACACCTTAGTAGTTTAAATAATCTTCTAGCTCTCCATCGCGCATTGCTCTTACACCTTACTATTATGTGCACGCGGTTCAGGTTAAGCTTAGTACTGGACCATTTATCACAATGTTTAAAGGACAATTTGGTCCATTAGTTATAAAAGGTTGTTGAAGCTCCTTGAATTATCCCTCCAACCAAATGATATTTGAGCCTATTGTTCATGAGATAGTCTAGTTATATTCATAGAACCCTATTCACCTACGTGGATAAGTTACTTTTGGCAATAGTATTTGGTTAGGGAATTGAACTAGGTCTAAGCTTGGAATAAGCATTATACTTGCCAAACAATCAATGACAACTTTTCTTCAGATATATCATATCATCGAAAGTAATGATTAGCTATACACTCTTGATTTCAACGCAAGAGGCGCTTAAATCACAACAAACACTTCACAGAGGTTGGCAACTTGGTCCGGTCAATAAATCAAACAAACAATGAAACAAAAGCACGTTAGTCTTTCCTTATGGTGAAGCTTCTCTTGGGTGAAGGACTACACGAACACATGCACAAAAAATCTGGTGTCTCACGCGGTGAAGCTCATCTTAGGTGAAAGATGATTTCAAGTATTTCAACCTCTGCTTCTAGTGAAGCAACTGTTGATTCCAAGCTCTAGTTTGGGCTCTCAGTGATGGCATGTGAATTAGATGTTACAGGGCTGAAGCTGATGCTGCCAACACTACTGTCTGCTGAGCTTTTCTGGCATCAAGATTTTGGTCTATGCTCCCACTTCCTGCAAACACGTAAATATTTAAACATAAATTATTACAAGCTCCCAATGAAACCAGCAGGAACATAGCCCAAAATGTTGGTGCTTCTTGCCTATTTGAGAGGGGTATGGGTTCAAATATTCTTCAGGGTGCATCAAAAATTTCAAGCTTTTGCAAGTGTGGTCCGTCGAGGGCGTTTGTGACATGCACCGAGCACAGTGTGGAAGCTTGTGGAACCACTCGGGTTGAGCCTGCCACCCAGTAACGATGAGACCTTTTGCCCACCGTGGTTCAAGGGGCTCCTGCATCCAACCTTTCTATTAGCATCATCTCCTGTGGTCCTTTTATCTTTGTCTACTTGATCAGTAGCTTTTGAATATCCTTTTAGAATATGTGGTTTGTGGAACGAGGTTTCAATGCCTGCAAACAATATATCCCCAGTTATGATAACTAATAAGTGAGGAGGAAGACTAACATATCAGAACAAATGAACAGTCTAAATGCTTGGTCAATTCAATGAGTACCACAGTATCGGTGAGGCCTTTGTTTTGTATCAGTTAAAGCCAAGGTATGACCAATGATTCCAAGCAGCGGCAACTCCTAAACGGACTCCATTAATAAGAGAAGTCCTATATTATTTTCCATATTAAGATATATATATGTTATAGGAGACATGACAAAAAGGAGAGCCTGCTCCATATCACTTTCTCTTGTGCGCATACCAGAGAATTTTTGTTCAGTATTTGTTAGAATTTGACGCCTCAAGATTCAGCCCACATTGAGCCCACAGCGAGGTTCGCGGCGAAAAATGGAGTCCAACGAGACCAAGATCACCTGAAACGGAGCTCGGATGGAGGAGATACGAGCTTTCGAAGTCGGCACGAGAATCGAGACGGCGGAGGACCGCCGGCGACCGGCGGCGGGCGGCAGCGGCGCGGCCGCAGGCGGCGGCGCGCGGGACGCGCGTCCCAGGCCCGCGTGGGACGCGGGACCCAGGCCCGCGCGGGACGCGCGACCCAGGCCTGCGCGGGACGCGCGTCCCAGGCCCAGGCCCGCGCGGGACGCGCGACCCAGGCCCAGGCACGCGCGGGACGCGCGACCCAGCGGCCTGCTGGCCCATCCCCGGTCCACCGTGGACCGAGTGGTCCACGGAGCGGTCTGTGGACCGCGTGGACGTTTCCCACACGTTTCTCGCGGTCCACGGCCCTATTTCGTGGACCGGAGAGCGATCGGATGGCCCAGAGAGCTCCCGGTCTTGATCCGACGGTCAGGAGGGTTTCTTGGCTTTGTTAAGGAGTCCTAATCCCTCTCTAATCATGCTTTAACCTTTGTTTAAGCCTTTAAAAAGGCCTGAGACGAAACAGAGAGGTGGGTTTTCGGTTTTCTCGCCGCCGTACGAACCAGAGGAGAGAGAGAAGCGTGAGGCGCTGTGAGAGAGGAGCAGGAGGCTCCTGGACAGCGGTCGCCAGGCTCTTCAGGGGTTCAGGGGGGTCTCCAAGAGAGAGAGCGCTTTTGTAAGGGAAACTTCATGTGAGAGAGAATTGGGTGTACAAGGGTTGAGGGTGAGGTCTCCTCTTGTAAAATTTTCTTTTCATAGTGAAGTTTGCATGCCCCGTGGAGGCGAGCCCTTTTGTGGTTGATCCACGTATTTTGATTGTTTTTCCTTCTGTTTTGTTTCTTCTTTCTTCCTGCTGCATCGCGTGGTACTGAAAGGATCTTGGGAGGTGGTGTCCTGGCCAGACATCCACCCAACAAGTGGTATCAGAGCAAGGCGGTACAAGGACGCAGATTGCAGTGGTGGTGAGCAAGACTGAAGATGGAGAAAACAGGAACAACCAAGATGGAGATCAACAAGTTCGATGGTAAGAGCAATTTCTCCTTGTGGCAGGCAAGGGTGAAGGACGTGCTCATCCAACAGGGGTTGATCGATGCTCTCTTGTGCGATGAGAAACCGACCATCATGGAGGTGCGGGATTGGAAACGGCTACAGATGCAGGCGGTGAGTACCATCCGCATGTACCTGGCGGATGAGGTGGTGATCCATGTGCTGAGCGAGACTTCCCCGACGGTGCTGTGGTCGAAGCTCGAGGAATTGTACATGGCGAAGTCTCTCACCAACACTCTTTTCCTCTGGAGGCAGTTTTACCAACTGCGGATGACTGAGGGACAGAGCGTGCAGGAGCATCTGAGCCACTTCCAGAAGATCCTCACCGACCTTCTCAGCGTTGGCGAGAACGTTGAGGAGAAGACCAGGGCGCTGGTTTTGCTGGCGTCGCTTCCTCCTTCGTACGAGTCCTTGGTGACTGCTCTTCTAGTGGGGAAGAGCACTATCAAGATGGACGAGGTCACCGCGGCGATACTCCAGAACGAGGTTCTCAGGAGGGAGAACCTAGCTTCGAGCTCAGGTGTCGATAGCTCAGCTTTGGTGGCTTCTGGAGGTGCAGGAGGCGGTAGACGGAGCGACAGGAGATCGCATCGAGGGCAGTCTAAGTCCAGGAGGGACTTGAGCAAAACCAGGTGTTACCGGTGTGAGGAGTTGGGGCATCTAGCCAGAGATTGCCCTCAACTGAAAAATCGGACGGTGGCTGCTGTAGCGACGGCCGGCAGCGATTCAGATGGAGATGTCCTAGAGATATCTGACGAGGTATCTACTTCTTCCCAGCAGTGGATATTAGATTCTGCATGCCCCTATCATGTGTGTTGCAGAGAGGAGCAGTTTGACTCCCTAGAGAACAGTGAGAGCACTATATATCTGCCGGATGGATCGAGCTGTGCGATCAGAGGCATTGGGACGGTCAGCTGGAGGACACATGACGGTGCAGTGAGGAGATTGGGGGAGGTCCGATACATACCCGATTTCAGGCGGAATCTTATCTCACTTAGCAGACTGGATTCGAGAGGCTACAAGACGGTAGCTGGTGGAGGAATCCTGAGGGTGCTACGCGGCGATAGGATTGTGCTGGAGGGGAAGAAGGGGAGCAGAGGACATTATTACCTGGAAGGGAGCCCAGTGCGAGGTGGAGCATCGGGAGCCAGGTGGAGCCCAGAGCGAGGTGGAGCTCCAGTAGGCGGATCGGGCACGAGACAGGAGACTCGGGAGGACGAGAGGCGACGTCGCAAGGTAAGATTCCTATTGCCGCAGGATGATGCCCTGAGCAGGTCTCAGGTCAGGAGGAGCACAGCATACGACGGAGATGGGATCGAGCAGCCTAGCTCGACTCCCATGTTTGTCCATCCATGATCAGCAGGCGATTGCCCCAGGGCATGGGGGTGAGGAGATCCAGAAGCTCTCGGAGTTTGGAGGAGGCTGAATATCGGTCGAGGTGGAGATTGTTAGGATTTGACGCCTCAAGATTCAGCCCACATTGAGCCCACAGCGAGGTTCGCGGCGAAAAATGGAGTCCAACGAGACCAAGATCACCTGAAACGGAGCTCGGATGGAGGAGATACGAGCTTTCGAAGTCGGCACGAGAATCGAGACGGTGGAGGACCGCCGGCGGGCGGCAGCGGCGCGCGGGACGCGCGTCCCAGGCCCGCGTGGGACGCGGGACCCAGGCCCGCGCGGGACGCGCGACCCAGGCCTGCGCGGGACGCGCGTCCCAGGCCCAGGCCCGTGCGGGACGCGCGACCCAGGCCCAGGCACGCGCGGGACGCGCGACCCAGCGGCCTGCTGGCCCATCCCCGGTCCACCGTGGACCGAGTGGTCCACGGAGCGGTCTGTGGACCGCGTGGACGTTTCCCACACGTTTCTCGCGGTCCACGGCCCTATTTCGTGGACCGGAGAGCGATCGGATGGCCAGAGAGCTCCCGATCTTGATCCGACGGTCAGGAGGGTTTCTTGGCTTTGTTAAGGAGTCCTAATCCCTCTCTAATCATGCTTTAACCTTTGTTTAAGCCTTTAAAAGGCCTGAAACGAAACAGAGAGGTGGGTTTTCGGTTTTCTCGCCGCCGTACGAACCAGAGGAGAGAGAGAGGCGTGAGGCGCTGTGAGAGAGGAGCAGGAGGCTCCTGGACAGCGGTCGCCAGGCTCTTCAGGGGTTCAGGGGGGTCTCCAAGAGAGAGAGCGCTTTTGTGAGGGAAACTTCATGTGAGAGAGAATTGGGTGTACAAGGGTTGAGGGTGAGGTCTCCTCTTGTAAAATTTTCTTTTCATAGTGAAGTTTGCATGCCCCGTGGAGGCGAGCCCTTTTGTGGCTGATCCACGTATTTTGATTGTTTTTCCTTCTGTTTTGTTTCTTCTTTCTTCCTGCTGCATCGCGTGGTACTGAAAGGATCTTGGGAGGTGGTGTCCTGGCCAGACATCCACCCAACAGTATTGTTGAGCCACGATACGATCTATCAACAATTAAACAACCAGCGACCATTACATAGCATCCAGAAGAGCGAGGCTATGACCTAATAGGCTCAAACCAGTAGAAATAGCCAACATACCAGGCAAAGAGAGCTCCATGCAAGCAGTTCTGAAAGAGGCCAAGGCTTAGAGAGGAAAACCAAATCAAACTAAATGGCAGCCAAACAAAAGAATAGGTAAAACCAGTTAGCGCTGGCTGTAGTCCGAGAATTCTCATGAATTTACTGTATGCTTTTGTCATTTCAAATAGTACAGACATGACATGATGTCATACAACTATATATTTCACAAACCTGCTTAAAGCTGACAGCACTACTTGCTCTAAAAAGAAGCCCAAGCCACAGCATCTAATCTCCACTCCACCACCCAACCCCCCTGCCAAACCATAACAAAAAGGCATCCATTTGCCGAATACAGTTCGCACGGTTGGTGACCATCATCAGCTAGCACCTCACCTTCATCATGACCGAGAGAAGATAATTCCATCTAGATTCAGTGAGATGTATATCAAATAATGGGGTTCTTATATTGATAATATGAGCTGTTGAATAGGATCTAGTGTTTCTAAAATGCTAATTATATACCAAAAATCATATAATTTTGAGGTTTGATATCTAGACTTGACGGGATATAAGTGAAGATATATGCATGGATATATGTATGTGAAGTATGTGCATGTGTTCTATCCATGTATACATGTAAATGTGTATATCTGTGAATGTTTGTACATATAGACTCTACTTTCTTAAACTTTTCTCTGTTGGGATATCGCCTTCTCAGAAAATGAGTACAAGCTACAAACTATGAACTAAAAAAAAAGTTATTGGAGATAACTAAAAAATAAATCTATAAAAAAAGAATATTGATTTGATTGAGGGTTGAAAGGTCTATTCTTAGAGTAACGACATAATATTTTAATATATTTAATTAATAAATAGATGTCTTCTTCTAGTATTGGCACTTATATTTGCTAACTACTATCACTCTATCCATTTTTTTCTTACGGTTGCCGCAATCAATTCTACCCATATTTTTTTCCCACCACCCAATCTTTTAGCAACCACTTCCTCCTCTCACATCCTGCTTTCAAGGTACCATTCTATATTAGCCTCATGACTTAGCATAAATCATAATCTATCACTTTAATAATTATCCTCTGTAATAGGCTATACATGGAATCAGCCTATATCCTAGATATTTGTAACTTGACCTATACCTCAATCTGGTTCGGCTAATTTCTTTTAAATATTGCTCAATCTATCTTATGTGTCACCTTATAGAAATTTGATCAACCTACTACTACCATTCGACTATTTGGCCTAGCCACATTTCATCATTAGTGGCTTCCATTTCTATCTTGTTAAATCAATATTGACTCTTTCAATCTATTTTGAGGTAAGCTTATACTATTTGGCCCTCTAGTTGTGTCACATGTCTATTATCCAAATATTTGTAACTTGGCCTATACCTTAACCTGGTTTGGCTAATTTCTTTTAAATATAGCTCAATCTGTCTTATGTGTCACCTTATAGAAATTTGATCAACCTACTACTACCATTCCACTATTTGGCCTAGCCACATTTCAGCATTAGTGGCTTCCATTTCTATCTTGTTAAATCCATATTGACTCTCTTTATAACACCCCACCCCTTACTACTGGATGGAAGTGCTACACCCCACTCTTAAATAAGAGTAAAACCACCATTAGATAAGGGCCAAGAAAAATATTAACTGTACCTGCTCACAACTTATTTCAATAATTTTCTCAATATACTAACACCCGTATACCAAAATAACTTATCATTATCAATATCAAACTAGGATTTCATTCATCATACTAAGTTTTGTACAACTACTCGACAAAATATACATTAACCTTTACTGGTTTTCACTACTGAAACATATATATTACATCATAATATACATTTCTCCCACAACTAATATGAACAATTCAAGTATACCAGTTATCACAAAACATTCCCTTCTTTGTAACTAACAGGGCTCATATCTTTTAGTACTAACACAGATAAAGATGCTGTTGTTTAACTTTATACTTGGCTAAGAAGCTCTCCAAGCTGCAAAAAGAAGTGAGGGAGAGTGAGACCTAAGTCCCAATGAGTGAATAAACCATCTAATAATGGAGAAATAGGAATGCTTAACTTATATATTTAATATGCCACATAAAATTTAATATAACACATTAAGCTGGACATAGCACATAAGACTGAAATTACTGATACACAATCAAACTTTGATAAGCCGAACGTGAGTAAACTAGATAATGAATAATACCATAACTAAAACTTCAAAACTTCTAATACACTTCCAAATTTTATGTACCAAACAAAGATAATCAAATGATGAGTCATGCTGTTGCTGGGCTACCATTGATTACCCCACAGTGTATCATTATCATGGATAATCAATACAGTGCATCTGACACTACTGGACCCCACTGGATATAATATTTTACAAGGAGGTGCCGACTGGATATATATATATATATATATATATATATATATATATATATATATATATATATATATATATATATATATGGAATGCTAATACTGATGATAATGCTAAAGCACACCTGATGAGTTGATCACTCCCATAGATAGCCTTTGCACTGAAAATTGAATAAAGTTTTAAATATCGAGAAACTGAATTTCAAATACTAAAAACTCATTATCAAATCAAAATGTTAAATTGCTTGAACTGGTTACACATAAGCATGTACAATAGAACAACTTTGCTACATAAAATTATTTTCTATTTCCATACTGTATAATATACATAAACTGCAAACTATCAGAAATTTAACTGCTTTTCAGTTGTAATACCTTTTATAATAAAATACAGTAAGAAAAACACCATAATTAGATGAAGAACACACTCACCTCCATCTCAAAATAGCTATAACACTAACTTGATGCTTGACTTGCCCCAAAAGCACCCCTTAAAAGCTTTCTTCTTCTTCTATAGAGTTTATACACCATGATTAATATAATTCCAGCATGATACATGAGTTCAAGAACACATACTTTACTTCTTTGTGCTAATATTTAACTCTTCTATCTCTAATTTATTCTGTTCAATTTTACTCTGCTTAGGATTAATTAAATCTCATCATAAGATCTACAACTTCCAGCAATTCAACTATGTTTCATTTGCATAACTCATCCCAAATTCAGTCAACACCAAATTCCAACTCATTTGCTAAAGAAATTCAGACCAGTTTTAATAAAATTGACAACAGCTACCTACCTTTCCAAATTCAGGTTTTAAAAGCATACTTCATTCCACAAATTCATCAAATCAGATAGCAATTATTGTAGGTTCACTTTAAATCTAATTAGGGACCAAAGTCCTTACCTCAAATATCAAAATTTTCTGCTGAAATTAGCACAATCCTCCCTTTTTTTCCAACTACTAAAATTTTCAGCAACCTTTTTCTTTCAATTTAACATCTCTTTTTCTTGCTAGATTTCTCCCAATTTCTAACTTAGAACATGGCCTTCCCTAGCTCTTTCCCCTCTCTATCTCTTCTATTTTACTAAGGAACCAGAGCAGCAACAAGAGGAATCGGTGACTAAACTTAGAATGAAATAAATTACGGGAAGCTGCTTACTAAGTGTCACTTCCACGAAAAATCAATAAATTTTGGTCATGCTGAGGTGCTGCCATCAAAATTTTTAATCCTTTTTTTATGTAATCAAGCTGCTCTATCATCTCCTTAAAAATATTTTTTAAATCCCAACTTAAAACACCTCTGCTGAACCCCGACTCAAGCCTTCCCACAGACTTAGCCGGCTCAGTCCAAACTTAGTCGACTCAGTATAAAACTTAGTCAATCCAACTGTGTGCCGACACAGTATTTTCTGATATACTTTCTATTCTCTGCGACTTAACTGATTCATCTTAAAACTCAGTAGATCCAGTCCTCTGGGACTTAGAAATTTACTATAATTCATCAATTTACACCTCAAAATTACCATCCATATCAACTTTATCTATAGGATCCCTCAAAAGGTCATTTATCCTATACTTAAAAATCATCAAAAATTAAATTTCAATATCATGATTAATGATCCTATTCTTCCATCATTTCTATCTGAATACTTCTCAAGAAATTTAAATTTTAATGGCACCCCTTTTTTTCAGTTTGGGATGTTACATTTCTTCCCCCCTTAAGAAATTTCATCCTCAAAATTTGTATACCACAAGGTTAACTAGCTAATCTAATAATTCAAACCAGCATGCTTTCGCTATGTACTTTGATTTAATCCACTAAATATCTGGTGTTGCCTTTTTGATATTCTCTCAAATTTTCCTCAAAAATGCTTTTGTATACAAAAGAACACCATTTTCTAGCATTGGTTTAGTTTCCAAGTTGATATTGATATATTTCTTAATTAGCCTTTTCTGATTTGTCACCACCTTTTGAACTTCTATTTAGCACCATTATTTTTTTCCAGCCTTGTAAACACTTTGGTCATATTTCGCTCTTGAAACAAAGATGTAAATATCAATTCTATTATAAGTATCATCTGATACTTATGCACAAGTTCTATCATAGTATCTACTAATTTCAGGTTCAAATTTTGAATCCTTTCTGTCATACCTTATTAGTTATAACTCCACATAAAACTGACCATGCTATACTTATGGCCAAACAATTTCTTACTTTTGTTCACATCTGATATCACTAAATATTATATCCTTAATTATCATCATCTTAATCTTTGATTCTATTCATACCACAGTCCCAAGTAAGCATATATCCTTATGTAATCCATAACGTCATGATCTATTTGACTTTTAAGATTTGTCACCAAATATGTTACTTCCTAGAAGACTTTTCATCCTTTTTCTTGTATCAATGATAACCTATCAAAGTATAACTTGCTATTCAACCAACATGCTAATCTATCATACTGATACGCATATTTATACTATTTCTTAAATGCAGGCATACTACTTTGAATTATCCAATATAGGCTAACAGTCAAATAAACTCAAGCAAGTATACTTTCAGTTATCAATTATGCATAAACTTATTATGAACAACAATAAATCATACCTTCCCTTTCTCCTTTCTTTATCAGTTTTCTCCCGATGATGACTTAGTATCTGAAGGAAGCCCATGCCTTAATCTAGTTACTTGACGTCGCAAGTCAGAGCACTCCTCAATATGTCTCTGATTTAAGTCTCTTAACCTATCATAATTCCATCTCAATTGTTGCAACTTTGCACTTACCATATTATACCTGGCTCTCACGCTTTGATAGGAATGTTTGAAATCTTCTTTATCCTCAAAATTAATATCCCGCACCTCAAAATGGAATATGTGCTTTAAATTATTGAGAGCATAAGTCGCTGCTTGTTCCTCTGATCTTATCTGCTCCACTCCCGAAGAACCCATTGATCTCATCACTTCGTATGGTTGTTCCCCTCTGTTAATGATTATTTCCACATAGGATCTATCATTTTATCCTTCATTTGCTACAACTCCATATACTAGATCAGATAGTCCTAACTTTCTTGTGACTTCAATTAGAATAATCTTTAAAAAAATATCAATCATTTCCATGATCTGCATTCAACACCGATCATGTATCTCATTTGTTCAAAGAATTATCAACTATCTAACTACTCACTTCGACTTTATAAACAAAATATTGATAATTCATAATCATTCAAATTGCCTAAATATTTAACATCCAATATAGCACTAAATCATAATCATAAGACATCCAATATAGTATTAAATCATAATCATAAGAGAAACTTTCTAGTATTATACTTATTAATATGACTATTAACATGCATAATATCATTAATATCGTCCAAATTATGCACCTAATATACCGTCTTCCAGGATTTGAGGAAATGCTTATAATAGTAACTATAATTCCAAATTCTCATATCACTTGAATCATAGTCCCATAAGATTATAATCCTTGGCTCATGTCTAAGTACCACAATACCTTTGCTCTGATACCAAACAATGTAACACCCCATCCCTAATTACTGGATGGAAGTTCTACACCCCACCCTTAAATAAGAGTGAAACCACCCTTAGATAAGGGACAAGAGAAATACTAACTGTACCTGCTCACAACTTATTTCAATAATTTCCTCAATCTACTAATACTCGCATACCAAAATAACTTACCGTTATCAATATCAAACTAGGATTTCATTCATCATACTAAGTTCTGTACAACTGCTCAACATAATATACATTAACCTTTACTAGTTTTTACCACTTAAATACATATACTATATCATAATATACATATCTCCCACAACTAACATGAACAACTCTAGTATACCAGTTATCACAAAATATTTTCTTCTTTGTAACTAACAAGGCTCATATCTTCCAATACTAACACAGATAAAGATGCTGCTGCTTAACTCTATACTTGGCTAAGAAGCTCTCAAAGCTGCAAAAACAAGTGAGGAGGAGTGAACCTAAGTCCCAATGAGTGAATAAACCATCTAATAATGGAGAAACAAGAATGCTTAACTTATATATTTAATATGCCACATAAAATTTAATATAACACATCAAGCTGGATATAGCACATAAGATTGAAATTATTAATATATAGTCAAACTTTGATAAGCCAAACATGAATAAACTAGATAATGAATAATGCCATAACTGAAACTTCAAAACTTCTAATACACTTCCAAACTTCATGTATCAAATAAGAATAACCAAATAATGAGTCATGTTATTGCTGGGCTACCGTCGATTATCCCACAGTGCATCCCTACCATGGGTAATCGATACGGTACATCTGATACTGCTGGATCCCATCGGACATAATATTTCACAAAGAGGTGCCGACTGGATATATATATATATATATATATATATATATATATATATATATATCAATGCTATATGGAATTCTAATGCTGATGATAATGCTAAGGTATACTCGATGGATTGATGACTCCCATGGATAGCCTTTACACTGAAAGCTGAATAAATAGCCTTTACATTGATATATATATATATATATATATCAATGCTATATGGAATGCTAATGCTGATGATAATGCTAAGGTATACTCGATGGATTGATGACTCCCATGGATAGCCTTTACACTGAAAGCTGAATAAAGTTTCAAATATAGAGAAACTGAGTTTCAAATACTGAAAATGCATTATCAAATCAAAATATTAAATTGCTTGAACTGGTTATACAAAAGCATGTATAATAGAACAACTTTGCTATATAAAATTATTTCCTATTTTTATGCTTGTATAATATACATAAACTGCAAACTATCATAAATTTAACTGCTTTTCAGTTGTAATACCTTTTAATAAACAAAATACAGTAAGAAAAATACTATAATTAGATGAAGAACCCACTCACCTCCATCTTGAAACATCTATAACACTAACTTGATGCTTATCTTGCCCCAAAAACACCACTTAAAATTTTTTTTTCTTCTCCTATAGAGTTAATACACCATGATTAATACAATTCCAGCATGATACATGAGTTCAAGAACACATACTTTACTTTCTTGTGCTAATTTTTAACTCTTCTACCTCTAATTTATTCTGTTCGATTTTACTCTGCTTAGGGTTAATTAAATCTCATCACAAGCTCTACAACTTCTAGCAATTCAACTATGTTTTATTTGCATAACTCATCCCAAATTCAATCAACACAAAAATCAAACTCATTTGCTAAAGAAATTCAGATTGATTTTAATAAAATTGACAGCAGCTACCTACCTTTTCAAGTTCAGGTTTTAAAAGCATACTTCATTTCACAAATTTATCAAATCAGATAGCAATTATTCTAGATTCAATTTAAATCTAATTGGGGACCAAAGTTCTTACCTCAAAGATCAAAATTCTCTACTGAAATCAGCACAATCCTCCCTTTTTTTCTAACTACTAAAATTTTCAGCAACCTTTTTCTTTCAATTTAACATCTTTTTTTCTTACTGAATTTCTCTCAATTTCTAACTTAGAACATGGCCTTTCCCAGCTCTTTCCCCTCTCTACCTCTTCTATTTTACCAAGGAACTAGAGCAGCAATAAGGGGAACTGGTGACTAAGCTTAGAATGGAATAAATTAGGGGAAGCTGCTTGCTAGGTGTCACTTCCATGAAAAACCAATAAATTTTGGACATGCTGAGGTGCTGCCATCAAAATTTTCAACCCTTTATTTATGTAATCAAGCTGCTCTATCATCCTCTTAAAAATGCTTTTTAAATTCCAACTTAAAACACCTCTGCTGAACTCCAATTCAAGCCTTCCCGCAGACTTAGTTGACTCACCCTGAGACTTAGCCAGCTCAGTCCAAACTGAGTCGACTCAATATAAAACTTAGTTGATCCAGCTGCGTGCCCACACAGTATGTTCTGATATACTTTATGTTCTCTACAACTTAGTTGATCTATATTAAAACTTAGTCGATCCAGTCCCCTGAGGCTCAGAAATTTGCTATAATTCATCAATTTACACCTCAAAATTACCACCCATATCAACTTTATCTAAAGGATTATTCAAAAGGTCATTTATCCAATGCTTAAAGATTATCAAAAATTAAATTTCAATGTCATGATTAATGATCCTTTTCTTCCATCATTTTCTTCTGAATACTTCTCAAAAAATTTAAATTTTAATGCCACTCCTTTTTTTCTGATTCAAGATGTTACACTCTCGATCTATTGTGAGGTAAGCATTGTAACAGCCCAGGTTCTTAGGCCTGTAAACCCTTGACGGCCCAACGAAAAAAAAAAATTTAACGGAAGGAGGAAGACTCTTAATCGGAGTCTTCTTCCCCTCCGATCCCGGTGAAATCGGACCCATGGAGTCCGGCTTAGGGTAGGATAGCTCCCCTATAAAACCCTCCTTCCCTCCCTTAAGACTCTCCACCGACGATCTTCGAGCTTGATCTCTTGATTTCTTTCGTTGAAGCCGTGACCTCTTGTACTCGTGCTCGTCAGAAATTGGAGCCGACGACGCTGTTAAAGCTTGAGGTAAGCCCTTCTCCTCCTTCCTCTCTTCCTTCTCCTCCTTTCTATGGTTTCGTGCACCCTCGTCGGCCTTCGAGATCGTCAGAAAATCCATGAAAATGGTGAATCCTGTTTTGCTCTATTTCGGCCAGACCCTTTCCTCTCTTTTCCGGCCACCGACGCCGTCGATTATGGCATCTCATCCCTAGGATAGGATCCTCATCCCTTTATCTCTCTTTCCTGAAGGTATTGACCGCCGGTGACCGGCCAATGATCGAAAAATAAAAGAAAAAATAGTGATCCCCTATTTTTTCGATCTCTTCTTGATTTCTCGCCGGTCGAACTTTGCCGCCGGCCATCCCTTGCTCCACCGCCGCCTCCACATGCTGCCGGACCTCCGATGAAGCTATCGCCCTCACCGGAGCCAAGCTAGAGCCCCTCGTCCGTCCTCTATTTCGGCCCAAGGGAGGCCGTGGGAAGAAAAGGAAAAAGAAAGAAGAAGAAAGAAGAAGAAAGAAGGAAAAGAAAAAGAAAAAGAAAAGAAAAAGAAAAAAAGAAAAAGAAAAAGAGAAAGAGAAAGAGAAAAATAAAAATAAAATAAAATAAAAGAAGAAGAAGAGAGAAACTTTCTCTCTCCCCTCTCCCTCCTTTCTCTCTCTTTCCTCTCCCCTCTCTCTACATTCTGTCTATATTTTCTCTCTCTAGATTCTCTCTCTAAACTTTTCTCTCTCTTTATGGATTTTATCTCTCTAGTATCTTTCTCTCTCTAATTTCATCACGAATTCTAGGATAAAATTGATATGAAAATATGATGACCTGAGATTGCTCCGAAATTCATGCAGTAGATTAGATCCCGATCCGATCTTTATTCAAAATTGATAACATCAATCATGGTTAATCCATATTGAGTCATCCTGATATGATCTCTGATGATCTCAACCATGATTACCTCATCGAAAGAATACGAAGATTCTCTCTCCACTTTCTCTCTACTTTCTCTCTCTAGAATTTTCTCTCTCTCCATGGATTTTCTCTCTCTAGAAGTCTTATGGATCAGTGGAGGATCCAGATACTTAGATAAATCTTAATTTTGGTTAATCCTGAGAGAGGTCCTAGATTTGTATTATTAGGATTGATTATCGGATAATTTTTTTCATATATGATTTTTATATTTGATTAGGGTTATGAAGAGATGATTGTCTGCATATGATATCGAGTAAAATATTTTGTTAAAGAAATTCATAAATCAAAGAAGAACATTGATTTCGGTACTTGGATCAGTCACCGATAAAGGTAAGAATCCTTGTACATGATCATCATTATATATGTTATTTTACCGTTGGTTTTATCTCATTGATTTTGCATCGTTGGATTTGAGATCGATAAATTTGTTATATCTGAGACAGTGTTATTTATTTATGTGATTTTGAGCATGAGTATGTTATATCAATACATATGTATCAGTGATTGATGGCATGATTATATGGGTATGACATATTTATTACACTGCAAAATTTGAATTGATTAATAAAGTCAAATATTATAATTTCATAAAAATGCAAAGAAAGAGAAATATGGTTTGGACTGATCTTGTCATGTGGAATAGCCTGCCAGAAATTTATGTCTGGGACAGCCCCCACAGGCTTATGTGTGGAAGAATCTGATCTGAGAAAGATCATGAATGATTTGATCCGAGAAAGATCATGGTCACTTTGATCCGAGAAAGATCATAAATATTTCGATCCGAAGAAGATCACAGAAATCGATCCGAATAAAAGATCGTCGCATGATCCTGATAGTCCAAAGCCAAAGTCAAAAAGAAAAGAATTAAAGACGATGTGATAATAGAAGAAAATAGAAAGATAAGACATGAAACAATCGTTGAATAAAATTGTTTCACTTATTAATATATGATAATGCATCTTTTTTGATAAAACAAATAATCTATAAATATTTGCAGTATTCTGGACAGTGAACATCGACTTTTATGTGTTATTGCTTATCTTTATTTTCAGATTATATTATTATATTGGTGTGATATGAAAATTCTTACTAGACTGTAAACCTCACACCCCTTCATCTTTCTTTTCTTCTCAGAATTATAAAATGTCCATGGTTGGCTATGGTATGGATTTGTGAGTGAGCGGATGCATAGATAGAGTACCGTTGATACCGATCAGAGGATTGAAGGAATGTTAATTGTAATTATGCAAGTTTTATGAATTATTATTGAAATTAAATATTATGGTTGATAAGGTTGTAATGATTTAATTTGGCCTTGCATATTCTTTAGGACTTGCTCTAAAGAGTGTGCGGCCATCACGTATCCGATCCGGATGTTGGGTTCGGGGTATGACAAGCATATTACTATTTGGCCCCCTAGTTGTGTCATGTGACTATTATCCAATCAGTATTTAGACTTCCACCATAGATTGCGGTATGGCTTAAACAATATCCTATAAACTCCATATCAATATTTCCCGATAAGAAAATTAAAATTTAAAACAGATTTTGGAGAAGTCCTTTTTTTTTTTTTTTTTTTTTTTTTGCAGAAGTCAGAGAAGTCCCTTTGATAAAATAAAAAAGAAAAACTTTTAAAGGTATCATTTATACACTGCAAAAGGAGAAAATAGTCAAGCTCATCTACACAGAGTCTATGAATGCGATGGAGGTCTGGGGTGAAGGTGATGATGGTCCTCCTGGACCCCTTGGTCGGTGTGTGGGAGTTACAGGTGGGGACGGCCAGCATCGTTCTTTCGACGATGGGGTCCCTGATACCATGAAAGATGTGATTATTGGAAACTGAGGCTGGAGAACTTGAGCACCAAGGAGATGGGAAGCCATTGGGCAGCAAACCTTCATGGGCCAATGTTGTTCAAGGTCGGAGGAGGTATCGCTGGGAGTCATCAAAGGTTTCTGATGACGAAATAGCCAGACTCCAGGCGAAGTTTTCTGAGGCTATTATCTTCTCCGATGAGGAGTATGGAAGTGCATGTGAACGGTGGAGTTGCTGCTTGATAGAAAAAATTTTGGGCTCAGGTGTATCCTTTGATTATGTCCAAAAGGAACTTAAGAGTCACTGAAAAAGTAGTGAAGGAATTCGTATCATCTTTCTATCTGGGGGTCACCTGATGTTTCAATTCTCTGAAGAGAATGAGCGTGACTGGGTCCTGCCAAAGTATGTGTGCATCTAGATTTGTCTCAACCTTTGTGTCTGGGAGTTGATATTGTCATCCAAGATCGGCATTTCTGGCAGCAATTCCAATATGAGAATGTATCAATGCTATGTCATTTATGCGGGTGTGTAGATCATCCCGAGAACCAGTGCACCTTTATCACTGGTGAGAAGGCGGAAATAGTTCGCATAGAGGGCAAATATTTGTATGGCACATAGATGGTGGTGAATAGGGTTCCGATTTTGGACTCGGGGAGGAAGAAGGATACGGTGCCTGTATCACCTAATTGCCACTCCTCTGTTCCTAATGCTGGGAGCAGTCGGATCAGAGGTTTGTCTCCCACTAACGCTGATGATGTTTGGGAAACGGTTAAAGGGAAAGCCACTAATATGTGGCCTACCGGGCGTACTTTGGCTAAGGAGGACAAGGTGGGAGCAACAAATATATCACGTTTTGCTGTTTTGAGCAATATGATTATGGATGATAAAGGGGAGCAGATCCAACCTATGGAAGGCGTGATTGAAAGTGGGATGGGAATCAAAAAAGATACGTAAACACACTCCTCAATAGTCTAGTAGCTCCAGCCGCACCCCTTCACCTACGCACCCAGAACCGAAAGTGCAGCGTGTAGCGGATGAGGCCAAGCCTACGAGGAACACTGTCTTACCCCTGAAGGAAGGAAATTGTGCACCCGATTCCTCACTGTTGGGTGGATGTCTAATCAGAACACCATCTTTCAGGACCTTTTCAATACCATGCGATGTAGTAGAAAGAAAAAAAAATAAAATAAAAATAATTAAAATACATGGATCAGCCATAAAAGGACTCGCCTCTACAGGACATGCAAACTTCACTATGAAAAAGAAATTTTATAAAAAGAGATCTCACCCTCAACCTTCATACATCCAATTTTTCTCTCACTAAAAGTTCTACTCACAAAAGCTCTATCTATTGGAAGACCCCCCTGAAGCAACCGCTGTCCACTGTCCAAGAACCTCCCTGCTCCTCCTCTCAGCGTCGTAGGCTCTCTCTCTTCACGGGATTTTTCGCACCCATGCGAGACCATGGGTCGCCGTCCATAAGTCTTCACAACAGAAAACCACCACACAGACCACTGTTCCTCTACAGGCCTTTTTAAAGACCTTAAACCCAATTAGATTAGGTTTAGATCTCCTAAACAGGCCCAAACAAACTCCAAATCAAGTTCTGAACCGTCGGATCATGATCGAGAGCCACCCGGACCGTTCGATCATGCTCTGATCTACAGAACAGTGCCGTGGACCGCGAGAAATGGATGGGAAATCGATCTGCGATCCACGCACGGGTCTGTGGACCGCTCGATCCACGGTGGATCGGCAAAATCAGGCCCCAACGGCGCCTGGGCCTGGGCTGGCCCGCACGCGCAGGCCTGGGCCACACCCACGCCGGGCGCCTGGGCTCGGGCCACGCCCTGCGCACCCGCGCCAGGGCCATGCGCCCCGCGTCGGGGCCGCACACCCCGCGTCGGGCCACGCCCTACGCGCCTGGCCCGCGCGCTGCTGTGTGCTGGGCGGCGTCCCGCCACCTGCCGCCGCCAGCCACCGACAGTACGCCGTCGCTTCGAGTTTCGTACCGATTTCAAAAGCGTGTATCTCCTCCGTTCGAGCTCCGTTTTGAGTGATCTCGATCTCGTTGGACTCCATTTTTCATCACGAATCTCGCTGTGGGCTCAATATGGATCGAATCATGAGATATCAAATCCTAATAATCTCTATCTCGACTCGATATTCGGCCTCCTCCTAACTCTGAGAGCTTCTGGATCTCCTCACCCCCATACCCTGAGGCAATCATCTGCTAATCATGGATGGACAAATATGAGAGTCGAGCCAGGCCGCTCGATCCCATCTCCATCATATGCTGTGCTCCTCCTGACTTGAGACCTGCTCGGGACATCATCCTACGGTAATAGGAATCTCACCTTGCAACGTCACCTCTCGTCCTCCAGAGTCTCCTGTCTCGTGCCCGATCCACCTCCACCTGAAACTCCATCTCGCTCTGGGCTCAGCCTGGCTCCCGAAGCTCTACCTCGCATTGGGCTCCCTGCCAGGTAATAATATCCTCTCCTCCCCTTCTTCCCCTCCAACACAATCCTATCGCCACATAGCACCCTCAGGATTCTTCCATCAGCTACCGTCCTGTAGCTTCTCGAATCTAATCTGCTAAGTGAGATAAGATTCCGTCTGAAATCGGGTATGTATTGGACCTCCCCCAATCTTCTCATTGCACCATCATGCATCCTCTAACTGACCGTCCCAATATCTCTGATCGTACAGCTCGATCCATCTGGCAGATATATAGTGCCCTCACTGTTCTCCAGAGAGTCAAACTGTTCCTCTCTGCAACATACATGATGGATGCATGCAGAATCTAATATCCACTATTGAGAAGAAGTAAATACCTCGTCAGATATCTCCAGGACATCTCCCTCTGAATCGCTGCCAGCCGTCGCTACAGTAGCCATCATCCGATTTTTTGAGTTGAGGACAATCTTTGGCTAGATGCCTCAGCACCTCACACCGGTAACATCTGATTTTGTTCAAGTCCCTCCTGAACTTGGATCGCCCTTGTTGCGATCTCCTGTCACTCCATCTACCGCCTCCTCCTCCAGAAACTACCAAAGCTGAGCTACCACCACCTGAGCTCGAAGCTAGGTTCTCCCTTTTGAGAACTTCATTCTGGAGTATCACCGCAGTGACCTCGTCCATTTTGATGGTGCTCTTCCTCACTATAAGAGCAATCATCGAGGATTTGTATTAAGGTGGAAGCGACGCTAGCAAAATTAGTGCCCCAGTCTTCTCCTCAACATTCTCGCCAATGCTAAGGAGATCGGTGAGGATCTTCTAGAAGTGGCTTAGATGCTCCTGCACGCTCTGTCCTTCAGTCATCCGCAGCTGGTAGAACTGTCTCCAGAGAAAAAGAGTGTTGGTGAGAGACTTCGCCATGTACAACTCCTCGAGCTTCGACCACAGCACCGTCGGGGATCTCGCTAAGCACATGGATCACCACCTCATCCATAAGGTACATGCGGATGGTACTCACCGCCTGCATCTGTAGCCGTTTCCAATCCTGCACCTCCATGGTTGTCGGCTTCTCCTCGCATAAGAGAGTATCGATCAACCCTTGCTGGATGAGCACGTCCTTCACCCTTGCCTGCCACAAGGAGAAATTGTTCTTTCCATCAAACTTGTTGATCTCCATCTTGATTGATCATATCTTCTTCATCTTCAGTCTTGCTCACCACCACTGCAATCTGCATCCTTGTACCGCCTTGTTCTAATACCACTTGTTGGGTGGATGTCTGGCCAGGACACCACCTCCTAGGATATTTTCAATACTACGCGATGCAGCAGGAAGAAAGAAGAAATAAAATAAAAATAATCAAAATACGTGAATCAGCCACAAAAGGGCTCGCCTCCACGGGGCATGCAAACTTCACTATGAAAAAGAAATTTTACAAGAGGTGATCTCATCCTCAACCTTCATGCACCTAATTTTTCTCTCACTAAAAATTTCCCTCACAAAAGCTATCTCTTTTGGAAGACCCCCCTGAACCCCTGAAGCGACCATTATCCACTGTCCAGGAGCCTCCCTGCTCCTTCTCCTCTCAGCGTCGCAGGCTCTCTCTCTTCACAGGATTTTCCGTGCCCACACGAGACCATGGGTCACCATCCACAGGTCTTCACAATAGAAAACCACCACACAAACCACTATTCCTCTACAAGCCTTTCTAAAGGCCATAAACCCAATTAGATTAGGTTTAGATCTCCTAAACAGGCCCAAACAAACCTCAGATCAAGCCCCGAATCGTCGGATCATGACTGGGAGCCACCCGGACCATCCGATCGTGCTCCGATCCACAGAATAGTATCGTGAACCGTGAGAAATGGATGGGAAACCGATCTGCAGTCCACGCGCGGGTCTGTGGACCGCCCGGTCCACGATAGACCGAGAAAACCAGGCCCAGCGGTGCTTGGGCCTGGGCTGGCCCGCATGCGCGGACCTGGGCCACACCCACGCCGGGCGCCTAGGCTCGGGCCATGCCCCGTGCGCTTGCGCCTGGGTCGGGCTGCGCGCCCGTGCCTAGGCCTCACGTCGGGCCGTGCCCTGCGCACCTGGCCCGCGCACTGCCATGCGCTAGGCGGCATCCCGCCACCTACGCCCGTGCCTGGGCCATGCACCCCGCACCGGGCTGCGCATCCGCACCTAGGCCGCGTGCCCCGAGCCTGGCCTGTACGCGCTGCCGCACGTTGGGCGGCGTCCCGCCACCTACCGTCGCTCCAAATTTCGTACCGATTTCAAAAGTGCGTATCTCATCCGTTCGAGCTCCGTTTTGGGTGATCTTAGTCTCGTTAGACTCCATTTTTCATCGCGAACATCATTGTGGACTCAATGTGGACTGAATTTAGAGGTGTCAAATTTTAACACTCATCATGTGGAAAAAGATGGCACCACTTCAGCGGACGCTCCAAACTCGCCTGAGCTTGCCCATAGCTCCACTCCACCTGTCTCGAATATAGGAGACTCCGTTCTTCATTGGAGCATATAAAATTGGTTGTCTCTTCTCCGTCGGTCACAACCGAGGCTTCTCTAACGGAGGAAGAATTAGCAGCAGCTACTCAGGATTCGGCGTCGTTGGCACCTACAGGCGATCAGGAAGATTCCACTACCTTTCATCCAGAGATCTCAACAAAGGTATCCATCTCTAACCCCCTCTCCAACACTGAATTATGAGAATCATTTATTGGAATTGCAGGGGGGCAGGCAAACCTTCCTTCTTTAATAACTTTAGAAATTTGATTTGAGATAAAGATCCAGATATCTTCTGCCTATTAGAAACTAGAATGTTCGGCCAGTCCAGCGATCGACTGCGTCGGAGAATTGGTTCTGTGTGGAGCTTCTTCATGATTCCTACCGAGGGTTTATCCGAGGGTAGCATAATCATTTGGAAGAAGGATCTTCACAACATAGAATTTATTTATGCGGACAAGCAAATGGCTTGTGGTGTAATCACCCATGATGTCACTACTCCCTGGTTCCTTAGCGTCATCTATGCTAGCACTAATAGTCTACAAAGGAGGATGCTTTGGAAACTTGCCACCAAAGTTTCCTCTCTTAGCTATCCTGTCTTGTTTGCTGGAGATTTCAATGTTATATTTGGCCCATCCGAAAAGAAGGGTGGAAAGGCTTTCAAACACAGTCGTGAGGTCTTGGAATTTTAGAATTTTGTTAACACAAACTCCTTGATGGATTTGGGATTTAATGGTATCCCTCACATCTGGTGTAATAGATCACCATCCACTTTTTATTGAAGTTATCTCGACGACTTCTAGGGAACTTACGCCATTTGGGTTCGAGAGATTTTGGCTATCATGTGTGGGGATTAACGAAGTTGTTCGGCGTGCTTGGAAAGAGCACCTGTCTGCTTCCCTTGCCACTAGGATCAACCTCCTCCTCAGATCAATAAAATGCTCTTTGCTTTACTGGAACAGAGTTAATGTGGGGAATTTATTTAAGAAGGCAAGAACAAATTAACACTCTTCAAATTGAAGGCATTACATCAGGTGGTCTTAATGATGCTCGATATAATCTACTGCTACGAAAGCTTTGGAAATATGAAAGAGTTCTTCGGCAACTTAAAATTTTCTGAAAACAGAAGGCTAAGGGAGAGTGACCAGAATTCGAATTTCTTGTGCCATGACGGAAGAATGGAAGGCAACCTTCATTGTTCTTGTGCCTAAGAAATCAAACCCCACCCAACCCAATGACTATAGACTGATTAGTCTCTGTAATGTGATCTACAAAATTATGGCAAAGATACTGGCCAACAGAATGAAATACCTCTTGCCTAGCCTGATTTCTCTAGAACAAGCTGCCTTTGTTCAGAGAAGACAGATTGCTGACAATATACTTCTAGTGCAGGAAATTCTCCACACCTTTGACAATGCTTCAAGAAGAAAGGCTCTGATGCTAGCAAAGATAGACATGGAACGGGCTTACGTTATGGTGAACTGGGACTATCTTCTTTCTACCCTTCGTCTGATTAATTTCCATCCAACTTTTATTGATTGGATTGCATGCTGTATTATTATTAAACCAAAGTTAGCAGTCCTGGTGAATGGATCTCCATCAGAGTGGTTTCATTCTTCCAAGGATTTGCAACAAGGATGTCTGTTGTCACCTCTCCTCTTCGTCTTGGTAACGAAAATGCTGACCCGAATTCTTCATCAGAATGTCCAGGAGGGAGGTTACAAGCCTATCAACCGGCTGTGGGGGCCCCTATCCTTTCACATATCATATTTGCCGATGACTTGATTCTCATTGCTAAAGCTACAGTCCAAAATGCTAGAGTTTTGAAAGACATCATGGCTAGCTTTTGTGAGCAATCGAGGCAATGTGTTAATGTCCAAAAATCACAGATAATTTTCAGTCCAAATGTCGACAGGAATATTCGAGGAGCCATACTTAACTTACTGCAAATACAGATCAAAACAGATCCCTTTAAGTACCTGGGCATTCTCTTATGTGGTTCCAGACTGAAAATCTCTGATTGCCATTTCATTCTTGAGAAGATCCTATCTAAAATAGCGGGGTGAAAGTGGAAATTTCTGTCTCAAGCCGGCCGCTCTGTTCTCCTTCAATCGGTTCTATCATCGATCCCCCTTCATCTTTTTTCCCACTGTGTTATCCCAGTGAGTCTGTTGGATAATATTCAAAGAAACTTCAGAGCTTTTCTTTGGGGTCATGATGAGGACAAACGACGCATTCATCTCCTCTCCTGGGAAAAAATATGCTTGCCGAAAAAGTTGGGTAGCTTGGGAATTCAAGATCTTTGTCTGAGGCGCTCCGCTTTAATGGGTACTCTGGCGGCATGGGTGGTCCTTAATCCTATGTTGCTATGGTCCCAGGTGGCGAGGTACAAATATCACTTCTCCGGAAGATGAAACAACTATATTCCCCCAAGAAGAGCTTCCTGCGTGTGGCGTCTCATTTGTCGCTCAGCTCACCTGATGGAACACTCCTTTCAATGGCAGATTGTAGATGGAACCAGCATTAGCATCCTCAATGATTCTTGGATATTGAACCTCCCGCTCTGCTCTGTGCCAACTATGTTTAACTCTGAGGTGGTGACAGGTGATGATAAAAAGTCTCATCTTTGCTACTTGAACCTGGGAGATGGAACCTCGGAATCTTGAATGAATACTTCCATCCAGACTTGATTCAATCTATATTGTCTCTCCCTCTCCTTGAGACGGACGAAAAGGATTCTTGTATCTGGGCCGACACTGGTGTGGCAAAGGTAACTGTCAAGCAGGTCTATAAATTATAATTATATCAGGACCAGAATGGAACAGAAGCTCCATACAAGTTCAATGATATTTGGGATCTGTCTGTTGCTCTCCGTGTCAAATTTTTCTGGTGGAAAGTTGCTTGGAGAGCTCTGCCAACCAAAGAGATGCTTACTCATCGAGGAATTCTTCCGGTTGGTCGGGAGGCTTGTGACGCCTGCGGAGCTGTGGAAGATCTCGAGCATATCCTCTGTTACTGCCCTGTTGCCACACTGACCTGGAACCAGATTGCCCGAGTTATAGGTTTATCTCAACCGCTTGGCTCAGTTGATGATCTTTTGCAGGTTCTGTAGACCTCAATAACATATTGCAGAAGGCTATAGTTGCTTACTGTGGATGGTACTTGTGGTTTGCTCGGAACACTCGAACTCATCAGCAACAAATATTGCATGCTAAGGAAATTATCTCCACTTCTCTTCGATTGGCCTATGAATTCTCTAATGCCTTCGCCAAAGACATGTCCTGGGGCATTTGCGGCTCTAGTAGCCCCCCTGCTCTGATACCCACTTTGGTGTGTTGGATGCCCTCTCCCCATGGCTGGTTGAAGGTCAATTTCGACGGCTCCGTGAAGGGGGAAATGGCCTGCAGTGGTTATGTGATTCGAGACCATCTTGGGAGATTATTGTTCGCCGGTGCTCAAACGTTCCATTTGTTTTCTGTCCCTCTCACTGAACTCCGGGCTGCTTGGGAGGTGCTGAAGGTGATTCAAAGCAGATTTGTGAGGCCGAACATTGTCCTTGAAGGAGACTCTCTAACTGTCATCCAATATGGCTTGATCTTAAACGCATTTTCTTATCTAAATGCCCTCTTGTTGGTGATATTGCTCGAATTATTTCAAGCTTCTCCCATTTCACGATCCGACATACTTTCAGGGAGGGAAATTGTATTGTTGACTGGCTGGTCAGGAATGGTAACATCATTTTTCTGTCGCAGTTTGATTCACTCCACCCAGATCTGACGTCGCTCCTATCTTCTGATGCCCGTGGAGTATACCGTCCGTGATCTCTATAAATTTTGTCCTCTGTTTTGTATATTTGTTTTTGTTGGGATATACCGACCGACCCCTCTACGCCGACTCTATCGATCGGACCGACCGACGGCTACGACAATGACTGTCGGCAATGGCTTTCGATGATATCCGACCGAAGGTATATCGGCCGAACAGACTCATACTGTTTCCGACCGACCAAGCGGCCGAGCCCAAATCACCGACCCGCCGTCGGAGGTGGCAGCCGACACCCGATTTTCGCTAGGCACCAGACCAGCCGATGGTGCCCCTGGGTCATCACCCGACGTCTCGGCAGTCGAATACCGACATATAGTCGGCCAACCCACCCAAACGCCGTACGACCGCTATGGGCAGTTGTCCTGTCCAGGACATGCGGCATGGCCGCTCTGGGACATTGTCCTATCAAGGACATAGATTGATTCCAGTGACTTGACAGCCCATGGCGATTTGACAGTCCGCGATGATTTGACAGCCCCCGACGAATTGATAACTCCTCAGTTGTCTGCACCATCAATGATGGGACCCTACCGCATTCTACTATAAAACGGGATAAGGCAACAGTATTGGTAAGTCTCAAGTCCTAAAGTTTCAAGTCCTAAGGTGTCAAAGGCTGGGCCTCGAGAAACGCCTCTTAGCTCTTGAGCTCTCTTTCCCTCTCTCCCATTGAGCCCCTAATTTTCCACAGTTGCCTAGTCTCCTCTCTGACTTGACTGTCGGAGGGTCCCAGTCGGAGGCATCTTCGGTCTGTGTGGACTTTTCTTGCAGGTGCGCGACACCGACGATCGGACGACGGGGGGATTGACCGCAACAGATTTTGACGTGCTAGGAAGGAGGATTCGACAGAGGTAAGCCAGCGAGCTCCGCAGTGCTTGAAAAGCCTCTCGAAATGAAAAAAATCAAAGCTCAGTGATCGAGAGCTATCGGATCGACGAGGCACTCTTCCCGTCGAGAGGAGGCCTCTCCTTCACCATCCATGACGGAGCCAAGCTCTCCGCATCCGATGATAACCACGGAGGCGCAGATCACGACGATCGTGCGGCAGATGACCGTTTTGATGGACGCAGTCAAAAACCTCCAACAGCAACCGACTCAATTGCTGCAACCGACGGCGGAACAACCGGCAGCACACCCCATGCCGTCCAGAAGCAGCCGCCGACATCCGCATCGACTTCCGTCTCCTCCTCAAGAGTAGCTGCCTCAGCACTCCCATCGAGAAGGGGCGAGGCGGCCACGGTGCGACACCCACTGGCCTCGACGTCCTTCTCCTTCCCAGCTGGAGCGGGCGAGGAAGGAGAAGCGGCTGCAGACACCGTATGTCTCACTCTCAAGCTCGTCGGGAGGGTCGACCCCCGGGGTCTCGCAACACCAACGGTTGGACGACTACGAATGTAGGTTCGAAGAAATCGACCGTCGGCTTGTCCAACTCCAGGTGGATGGTCAGAAGTCCTCAAATGACATCGACTTCTAGACCACCCAACCTCTCTCTCGATTTATCCTCGACGAACCGATCTCTAGTCGGTTCAAGATGCCTCACGTGGAGCCTTACTACGGCTCCACCGACCCAGTTGATCATCTGGAGAGCTATAAGGCTCTCATGACGATTCAGGGGGCAACCGATGCCCTCCTTTGCATCGACTTCCCCGCCATGCTCCGTAAAGCTGCCAGGACCTGGTACTCCGGCCTCCGCTCAGGGAGTATCCATTCTTTCGGACAGCTCGAGCATTCTTTTGTGGCCTACTTCAGCACCAGTCAGAAGCCGTCACGAACCTCGGACAGTCTTTTCTCTCTCAAACAGGGAGAAAACGAGACGCTCTGATATTTTGTGGCCCGATTCAATGCGGCCACGCTTGAGATCCGAAACCTCAACGAAGATATGGCTATCTCAACCATGAAGAGGGGGCTAAAGGGGTCCCGATTCACATACTCCTTGGACAAGATCCTCCCCCAGATGTATGCCGAATTGCTGGAGCGCGCATACAAATATATGCACGCGGACGAAGGAGCTTCCGACCGATGCCTGACTGAAGGTGCAGGCCACAAGAAGAAGCGGAAGAAGAGCCAGACTTCTGCTCAATCCAGCAGGCCCTCGACTGATAAATGGGTCTCGCCCCGATGACGGAGCCCGAGACCGCCCCGACGTCAGAGTCCGAGACCGACGCATCACAGGTATGACTCCTACACTCCTCTCTCTGCTCCTCGTGCACAGATTCTGATGGAGATCGAAGGAGCAGAATACCTACGACGTCCCCCACCTCTGAAGGCAAAGGGCCTCGATCGGAGAAGATACTGTCGGTTTCATCGGGGCCACGGTCACACCACCGAGCAATGCATTCAACTCAAGGATGAAATAGAGGTCCTCATACGATAAGGATATCTCGAAAAATACCGAAGGGATCCGCCAGCTCAGCCCCTTCCCGACCGACAATCCCAACCGACTGAAGAGGCAGCGAATAATCAGCCTATGGCTGGGGTCATCAACATGATCTCCCGATGATCGGATCAGAGAACGACTGCTGAAGAGGAGCCGACGAAGAGGCCGCGCCAGGATAATGTAATCATCTTCACAGATGAGGATGCTCGGAGAATCCAAACTCTCCATGATGACGCTGTTGTTGTCTCGACAACGATAGCGAACTATGATGTAAAAAGGATTCTTGTAGATAATGGAAGCTCAACTAATGTTTTGTTTTACTCGACCTTTTCTCGAATGCGACTGTCGACTGACCAACTCCAGAGAGTCTCTACGCCCCTAGTGGGTTTTGCCGGGAAAGCCATCGTGGTGAAAGGAGAAATTACTCTTCCTGTGATGACTAGGATCGAGCCGAGACAAAGCACCATCCACATGGCATTCACGGTCGTCCAAGTATCTTCGGCCTACAACGCCATACTTGGAAGATCCGGACTAAACACCCTCAGGGCGATAGTCTCGACATACCACTTGCTGGTCCGGTTCCTTACTAAAAATAGAGTTGGGAAGATGCGTGGGGATCAACAACTCGCTCGACAGTGCTTCCTAATCTCTACTCAAAGCAATGAATCAAAAGACTCCCTGACGGTCGACAAGCTGGACCAACGGGAAGAGGAGCAGGGTGAACCGGCTGAACAGCTGATTTCCATCCTGACGATCAAGAATCTTGAACAGGTCATCTGGGTTGGGTCGCAGTTGTCCGACCCGGAGCGACGGTAGCTGATAGAGCTGTTGAAAGCTAACGCCGACGTATTCGCCTGGTCGGCAGTGGATATGTCCGACATACCTCCGAAAATAATGACTCACCGACTCAACATCGCCCCTGGTGCGAAGCCGGTGAGACAGAAGAAACAAACTTTCGCCCCCGAAAGGCAGAAGGCCATCGATGAGGAAGTGGACAAGCTACTCGAGGTGGGCTTCATCAGAGAAACCACATATCCCGACTGGCTTGCAAATGTCGTCATGGTGAAGAAAGCCAACGAAAAGTGGAGGATCTGTATTGACTACACTGACTTGAATCAGACCTGCCCGAAGGATAGCTTCTCCTTGCCGAAGATCGACCAACTGATGGATGCGATGTCCGATTATCGACTGCTCAGCTTCATGGATGCCTTCGTCGGGTATAACCAGATCCGAATGGCGTCCGAGGACGAAGAGCATACGGCCTTCGTGACCACCAAGGGCCTCTATTGCTATAGAGTGATGCCCTTCGGTCTGAAGAATGCCGGAGCCACCTACCAACGCCTCGTCAATAAGGTCTTCAAAGATCAAATCGGGTGGAACATGAAGGTATATGTGGACGACACGTTGGTGAAGAGCGCACAGGCTTCAGACCATGCCCAAGACCTGGAAGAAACCTTTCGCACTCTTCAGCGATATCGGATGAAGCTAAATCCAACTAAGTGCGCCTTCGGGGTAGCTTCGGAGAAGTTTCTCGAGTTCTTCATTTCTCAATGCGGAATCGAGACCAATCCCGAGAAGATAAAGACGATCATCGACGTGCGGCACCCGAACACCAAAAAAGAGATGCAGCAGCTTAATAAAAAGATCATCGCGCTCAGCCGCTTCATCTTCCGATTGGCTGAGAGATGCCTCCCGTTCTTCAAAACCCTAAGGCAAACAAAAAACTTCTCTTGACCGAATGAGTGTCGGCAAGCCTTTGAAGATTTGAAACAGTACCTGGCTTCTCTGCCCCTGCTTGCAAAGCCGGAGGTCGGAGAAACATTGTATCTTTATTTGGCCACCGTCCCGGAGGCTATTAGTTCGGTGCTCGTCCGGGAGAACGAGAGCCGAACTCACCAGCCTGTATATTATACCAGCAAAGTGCTCCGCGGGGCTAAAACTTGATACTCAAGGGCGGAGAAGATGATATTTGCCTTAGACACATCCACGTAACGACTCCGTCTGTATTTTCAAGCACATGCCATCGTGGTCCTCACCAACCAACCCCTGAGGGCGATCCTCCACCACCCCGACACATCAGGACGACTGGCAAAATGGGCGGTGAGGCTGAGTGAGTTTGACATTCAGTACCGACCACGACTTGCTCTGAAAGTCCAAATCCTTGCCGACTTTATTGCAGAATGCCCAACAGCCGACCAAACGTCGGAAGACGAGAGCTCCAAAGAAGCTGCGACTTCTGAATTTGACCCCGAGTCAACCTGGGTGTTACATATAGATGGAGCTTCCAATGCCCAAGGGAGCGGGGCCGGACTCTTGCTCACCAACTCGAAGGGAGTGGTTACCGAGTACGCCCTCCAATTCAACTTTAAAGCATCCAATAATCAAGCTGAGTATGAAGCGCTTCTCGCTAGCTTGAGAGTGGTGAAGGAGCTCGAGATCGACTACCTCAAAGTCTTCTCCGACTTTCAGCTGATTGTGGGGCAGGTCAAAGACGAATTTGAAGCGCGAGACCCAATCATGGCGAAATATCTTCAGAAGGTGAGAGATCTCGTGGCACACTTCAAGTATTTTGAGATCTCCCATATTTTCTGATCGGAGAATGCTCAGGCCGACGCACTCTCCAGGCTTGCGACATCTGCCTATGGCACTTTGGATGGGACACTTGTGGAGAGTCTCGAGCAACCGAGCATCGATAGGGCTGAGGAGGTACCACAACTGATGACCGAGCCAAGCTGAATGGACCGATCGTTCAGTACCTGACCGACGGAACCAGCTCCGAAGATCCCACGGAAGCCAAGCGACTCCGATGGGCGGCCTCCCAGTATGTAATGATGGACGGACGACTCTACAAAAGGTCGTTCTCCCTTCCCTTGCTACGGTGCCTGGGACCGACAGATGCAGACTACGCACTCAGGGAGGTGCATGAAGGGATCTGCAGGAGTCACCTGGGGAGCAAATCCTTGGCCTACAAAATCCTGCAGCAGGGTTATTACTGGCCCACCATGAGGAAAGATGCGGCTGACTTGGTTCGGAGGTATGAGCCATGTCAAAAGTACGCCAACTTGCAACACCAGCCCGCCAACCAACTGACTGCCATTATCACCCCCTGGCCCTTCACCCAATGGGGGATCGATATACTCGGCCATTTTTCTCCGGTGTCTGGCCAAAGAAAGTTTATAGTTATCGCGATCGACTACTTCACCAAGTGGGTGGAGGCCGAACCCCTGGCGTAAATTACCGAGCGTAAGATGGAAGACTTTGTCCAGAAGTCCATCATCTTTAGGTTCAGACTACCGCACACCATCATCACCGATAATGGGCGATAGTTCGACAATAATGATTTCAAAAAGTTTTGTGCGAGATTTCATATCACGCACAGACTGACCTCGATCGGCCATCCACAGTCCAACGGGAAAATCAAAGTTACCAACTGAACCATTCTGCATGGATTGAAGACTCGACTGAATGAAGCCAGAGGTCTCTGGGTCGAAAAATTGCATTCGATCCTGTGGGCATACCGAACGATACCCCGGGCCCCGATCAGAGAATCTCCTTTCAACCTGGCCTATGGGATGGAGGGAATGATCCCACTGGAGATCGAGCTACCATCAACTACAATTGAGCAATACTGTGAATCGAGCAACTCCGAGTGTCGGAGAGCTGACTTGGACCTCCTGCCCGAGCTCCGACGCGAAACTCAACTCCACATGACTTCCTATCGACAAAGAGTGGCCCGATACTACAACGTCAAAGTTAGGCCAAAATCTTTCAGACCTGGAGACCTGATTTTGAGGAAGGCGGAAGTCTCGAAACCTCAGGATCAAGAGAAACTGTCCCCAAACTGGGAAGGACCCTACAAGATTGCAGACACCTGCAGGTCAGGTGCCTACCGACTTGAAACCCTGGAAGGGACGGCCATTCTCCGGACTTGGAATGCTGACAACCTGAAATTGTATTACCAATGAATCCTGTACGCCCTTCTCACTCAGAATACAATACAATTTTAAAACTCCAGAGTCTACAAAGTTTGTCTCCTCACCGAAGGTCGGCCCGTGTCAGAAATACGAGCCTCGACGTCCTGACTTGGTTCCAACGTCTCGTCGGAAATTTACGACTCGATCGCCGAATCTATGACTCGATTGTCGAGCCCACGGCTCGATCACCGAACCAACGACCTTCGCCTCTAAAGGCAAAGGGCTTTGACCAATGCGGCTGGCTAACTTGCCCACTTAGCTTTGACTGAGAAAGGCAAAACACCAAGACGACCGTGACGTACCCGCCCGACCAAGGTCTGGGCAACGAGTATTCGACTTACGACAAACTGACTCGATTACGACCAGTTGAAGGATATTCGGCTTGCCACCGTTTATCATTCACTGCGACGTACCCGCCCGACCAAGGTTCGGGCAACGGGTATTCAGCTTATGTCATACCGACTTGGTTACGATCGATCGAAGGATATTTGGTTTGCCACCGTTTATCATACCCCCGACGTGCATGCCCGACTAAGGGCCGGACAACGGACATTTGACTTATCATCGTTATCCTGTCCAACGAGCTACAACCGGTAATCGGCCGACACTCGGCCCGACATACACGCCCGACCAAGGTTCGGACAGCGGACACTCGACTTACAATCGGTGCGACGCTCGACCATCGGGTCCTACGCTGTCTGTATGACAGTCAGGACGCCGGCCTACAATCAAGGCTTGCGCTGTCCTTGGCACGGCGCATGCTACTGACTACCTTGATCGGCTACGCTAGACCCTACTGAGCGTCCTAGTGGGATACATCGGAGCTATGACCTATGCACTCAGAGATGGCTCAGACGGTCAAACACATTCAACCACACGCAAGAAAAATATGAAAAGTCTTTGATTTTGTTAAGTTTAAACAACTTACAAAATTGGGCCGAAGCCCGATTACAAAATTGGGTCGAAGCACGATTACAAAATTGAAATGAAATCCAATTACAGATATCAAAGACTAAACAAAAAATGAAAATACAAAGATAATGGGTGGATACTCCGACTATTCGTCGGAGTCAACTTCTTGCATCGGGTGGAGTTCGGGAGCAACCGACGTGCCTGCTCGGGTCGGAGAGACATCGGGGATTGGAGCCACCTCATCCTCGGTAACTCGTTCCGTCGGCAGTGGATCGGCCTCCTCCTCTACGGCTTGGTCCTCTGACCCTGGAGGGACGATGCCGCTCAAGTCAAGCTCTGGGTGTAGATTCTGAATCGCATCTCAGGCATCCTCGTACCTCACCCGATAGGAGGCGAAGCCGCTCTCGAGGAGCTCCTCCCGATACTCGTCCGAGCCACGAAAGTCCTCCACCACCCGACTCAGCACCTCCTTGGCCGACTCTGCCTCCGCCTTCGCTATGTCGACGTTGGCTTGGGCAGAGGACAAGTTCTCCTCGACCTTGACCAGGTTCTCCAGGCTGACGCGAAGCTGTTCGTGCTCGACCTCGAGCTCCCTGATGCAGCCGTCCCGCTCCTGCCGCAGTCGGTGAACGGAGCGGGTCTTGCGCTGGATCTGCTCGCGAGCCGACTGAAGTTCGGCCTCCAAGGCGGCTAGGCTGTTGGTGAGCCGGGAGACTTCCTCCTCGAGCCTAGCCTCACGGTCGACCGACAGCTTCAACTGGTCGACCAATGTCGCCTTCTCAGCCTCAACGATCTCGGCCCTTCTCTTTCAGGCCGCCCGAAAGTCACCGAATCTCCGATACCCAGCCTCCAGCTCGGACATATTGTAAATCAGCTATAGGCAGAAGGTCGGTTGTCAGAAAACTGGACTAATAGAAAATGATAATGAAGAGGAAAGAGGAGGAGCTCACCTGGATCATAGTCGGATAAAAAGAAGAAAGCATGTCAGACACCAGCCAACTCTTCATGATCTCCCGGTCGGTCGGGAGAATGGTCGCCTGGCACAACCTCCTGGCCAAATCATGGTTGGCCAGGGCCGACGCTCCTTCGAAAAGTTGAGCGTCGGATGATGCAGCGCGGCCGGCCAACCTTGTGTCATCGCCCGGTGCCATCGGAGCCTTCCCTCGTTCGGCTGCCCAGGCCCGAAAATCAGAGAGGGACGAGAAGCTCGAGCTCGATTGGGTCCCTCTTGAGGCCGCGACGCCCACCGCCACAGGTCGTTCAAGCTCACGTGTTTCGGCCCGAACCTCTTCCGTGGGTGGGGGGGCCGACGCTCCTTCGACTGCCCCCTCAACCGCCCCTTCCTCGGATGGTGCTTCGGGTGGCACCACTGGCACCGACAGGGCGATGACTGTTTCGTAACCCAATGCATGTTCAGTGTCGGGCTGCACTACCACCGTCGCAATGTCGGTCGACGATGCTATCTGAGGCCTTTTGGGAGGCCGCGAAGGTCTGGCCTCGGGTGCCGGTCTCTTCCTCGCCGCATGTTGCCGAATGTCGGTATCGATCAGCCTCACTCTCGGCGGCATCTCTGTAATTTTAACAAAGGGTCAGCACAAGTCCAAAGACGGACAGAAAAGACAAAGGATGACCGACAGATCGAGATGTACCTAAACGGGGAACCGAACTCAGGCCGGCATCGTACAGAGCTTGCTCGATGACGAGCTCCTTCTGCTTCGGCACCGACACATCCTTCAGTCGGTGAAAGTCCTCTCGGTCCCCATCCTCCATCCGACTGTTTTCGTTCGGTTGGGTCCGAGGGTCGCCCCAGCGGGAAGGGAACCCCCAAGGTCGCGAAAAGGAAGCAAAGAAAAATTGGTTCTTCCACCCGTGGATCGATGATGGAAGACCGATGATGAACGAAAGACCCTTCCGGAGATTGAAGAACCACCACCCTCGGGCTTTCAGATGGGGTCGAAGGACGAAGAATGCCCGGAAGAGAGAAATACGAGGAAAGATCGGCAAAAGCCGACACAGCAATGCAAAACTAATTATCAACTGGACTGAGTTCGACGCCAGCTGTGCCGAACAAAGCCCGTAGTAATCTAAGACATTCCGAACGAACTCCAGAATCGAAAAGCGAAGACCTGCCCGAAGGTCCTCGACATAGAAAGCCACCTGGCTCGAAGGTGGGTTGTTAACCCAACCCTCGGCCCCAGGGGTGAAGAGTTCGAACTGCTCCGGGACACCGTATTGCTCCCTGAGCTGTTCGACGTTCTACCCCGAAAGTGAAAAAGCCTTCACCTCCGGGGTCAATCGGGAATCGTCGGTCGGGGAACCCGACTGACTTCCTCGAGGAGAAGTCCTAGCCATAATGCTAGCCCCAGAAAGAAGAACAAAGAAAAAAATGGCAAAGAAGAAAGAAGGCAAAGAAACATGCACAGAAAGGAAAACTTCGAAAGGAGCTTTCAAAGGGAGAGCACGAAGACAACTACCTGGGACTGGGGGACAACTCGACAAAGCCTCAGCGCCAGGAGCAGATCTGCAGCAAAAGTGAAGTTTCGGATGTAAGTGGCCGCATATATATAAGGCCTTTCAACGGTCGAGATGAAAGCGCGTCGAATGAGGGCTTCTCGGATGCCGACATGTGGTAGCACCTGAGCCCTCTCTCAGTCCGACGGTTCGACGCACCTGCCCCCAGATCGAGCCACGTCGCCTCCATCCGCGTGAACAGTTCCAGCCCAATAGCTCCCTGACACGTGGCGCGTCTCGGGATTCACTAACCGACGGCGGTTCATGTTTCCAAGGAGACGGCGGTTCGTGTTCCCAAGGAGACGGCGGTTCGTGTTCCCAAGGAGACGACGATCCGCATTCCCAAGGAGACGGCAGTTCACGTTTCCAAAGGGACGTCTGACACCGGATCGCTCATTGGTACAGTCGCCAGAGTCAGAGTACGACGTGATGGATGACCACTCCTTTCGCCTGAAGCCGCCGCCCACGTGGAAATGCTGGCCAACACGACATCTGACTCAGGAGTGGGGGGGCAACTGTTGGGATATACCGACCGATCCCTCTACGCCGACTCTACCGACTGGACCGACCGACAGCTCCGACAATGACTGCCGATAATGGCTTTCGATGATATCCGATCGAAGGTATGTCGGCCGAACAAACTCATACTGTTCCCGACCGGCCAAGCGGCCGAGCCCAAATCACCGACCCGCCGTCGGGGGTGGTAGCCAACACCCGACTTCCGCTGGGTACCAGACCAGCCGATGATGCCCCTGGGTCATCACCCGACGTCTCGACAGTCGAATACTGACATATAGTCGGCCAGCCCACCCAAACGCCGTACAGCCGCTATGGGCAGTTGTCCTATCCAGGACATGTGGCATGACCGCCCTGGGGCATTGTCCTGTCAAGGACATAAATTGATCCCAGTGACTTGACAGCCCACGATGATTTGACAGTCCGCGGTGATTTGACAACTCCTCAATTGTCTGCACCATCAATGATGGGATCCTACCGCATTCTACTATAAAAAGGAGTAAGGCAACAGTATTGGTAAGTCTCAAGTCCTAAAGTTCCAAGTTTTAAGGTCCCAAAGGTTGGGCCTCAAGAAGCGCCTTTTAGCTCTTGAGCTCTCTTTCCCTCTCCCGTTAAGCCCCTGATTTTCCACTGTTGCCTAGGCTCCTCTCTGACTTGATCATCGGAGGGTCTCCACCGAAAGCATCTTCGATCTGTGTGGACTTTTTTTGTAGGTATATGACACCGATGATCGGATGATGAGAAGATTGGCCGCAACAGTTTTATTTCCTGCGGTTTAGCTTTCTCATACGTTGTTCCTTAAATGCATTTATCAAAAAAAAAATTGTTTACCAAAAAAAGAAAAGAAAAGAAAAGAAAAAAAAAGAAAAGAAAAGAGAACAGTCTTCCTCTTCCTGTGTGCACGTGTCAAACTATTGTCCGCTAGCAATAACAAGTCACATAGATTATCCACGGAACCCCTTGACTCTATCCGTACAGGCGTCCACAACTCTTTGGTTGGTCCATTTTGGGGTCCGCATAATAATCAATTCTAGACAGTGCTTTATTGCATCAATTTTCCGGTGGAAGGTTGTAATTTTCTCCTCTCCAGGTCTAACCTGCTGACCAGCGCTGTCCGAGAATCACATCTCGTCCAAGTCTGAATCCAAAGCGCTTTCCACTTTTAGGGTTTCCTGAGAGGAATTCGGCGACGGAAATGGCCGATTCGAGAATCCTAGGGTTTCTCTGAGACGCTATCGGTGGTCTCACCTTTTTCCGATGGCGGAATCGGTCTCCTCCGCAGCAAAGACGGCCAAGGAGGAGGAGCTGGCCGATCTGATCCAGCGGTTCATGGCGTCGCTCGCGGAGCTCTCCGAACGCCTCCCCTTCACTGTCGATCGTCAGGTTCTCAATTCGTCTGCCTTGTTCACCTGGACTAAAAGTGCTTGCTTTGATTTGTGTTTCTTCATAGGTTCTACCGTTCTGTTTGTGTTGTATGATCTGGCTTGTGGGTGTTGCTAATATAAAGTGGAATTGGTAATTGGTTAGGGTTTTCTGGACGTTGTTAAATTGTTTGTCCTTTGTGGGGTTAAAGGGTACTTTCAGATTTTGTCAAAAATGGTGATTTTTGATGCTGATGAGGTAGTTTGATAGCCAAGGTTCAATTTTTTTTGGTGTAAGATGACTTTTCTTTTAGATTTTTGCCATGCTTCTACTCCGTATATGGTTGCTGAGAATGTCAAGGAAATATCAACTTTTCACTGATGCAAAAGGAAGAAGAAGAAGAAGAAGAAGAAGAAGAACTTTTCTATTGTTTGGTGACACGGAGAAAATCAAAGAGAAAGAGGGAAAATTTTATCCTTTGGTTTTGCAGAGGGGGTAATGAATCGAGTGGTTTTGCTTTATCTGATCCAGATCTCCAGAGAGATACAACCCTTTGATTTCTTCTCACAGTTTCAACCTTTTGGTGAGGAAAATTTTAGCATAGTTAAAGAATATTTCTACGCTATATATTCTCTTGAAAATTTTCTCCATTTCACCACCAAACATTGGAAAACAAGATTCCCCTCTAAGACAATTTCTTCTCTCACTTTATTAGAAATGAAGCAAAGTTAATTTATCACGAAAATAAGTTAAATTGTTCCTTATCTCAATGGTTATGTAGATAAAGAAGGAAAAAGAATAATGCTGCAAGGGGAAGGAAAACCTGCTAGCAACAAATAATACAGCTTCTAGAACAGTATGAAGGAGGGGCCGTATGTCCACTTGGGCCTACATGTGTATGGCAGGCCAACATGTCATAGTGTAGCATATTATATTGTGCTATATATCAGCATGCACCAACACAAGAACAAACATCTACATTATTCGTATATTGTATGGTATACACAGATATATGCTAAATTAACCATAAAGATATGCACTTGCTCATACTAAACCTAGATTATTTTGGATTGCATCCCATTAAATTAATACTACCAGTTTTAATTAAGTTGGAAAACATATCATTGTGGGTTAATCTTACCTAAATTGATTTCAAATAATCTTGAAAAGACCACCCATGAGTTACAAGAATTGTTTATACCTAAATGAAGGATACATCCAGAAGATCAGAAATTAAAGAACATATGAAAAGTTGTCTCGCCTTTCCATAAATTATAGAAGACCAATATTAGTTACAGTCCTTCTTAGCCTCCTAATAATGTATGTCATTCAATGATGGTGGGCTACTACATGCTTGCATACATAAGTATGTATCGCATACATATGAATGTACATAATAAGTAACCTTCATTGTCACTCTCTATAGATCTAGTGGCAATAGATTGAGACTTTCCATCATACTGCACTAGCCTGGTATGGCCTGATACACCTTAAATTGATAGATATTAGCAAGTCTTGTACCTTACTTTGTGGCTAATGTGCATATATACAATTATACATCATAAGATGCCAAAAATATTATCTGGAATCTTTGGTTTATCCTAAAGTATGATGTTTTAGAATGGGCCCACTAGAAGAACGTCTTAAATATTAGAAGGATCTAACATTCAGACATATATTTGCCCTTGACATTCATACCCAAGTCCATGTAAATATTTGTACCTAAGACAATCTGGTAAACCACATAAGGAACTTATCTATGAAGATAATCAACAAAAATGATATTCCGATTCTCTCCATTTCGAGGAAGTTTGTTGAAATTCTTCTATTTGTTTCATTCCATGCAACCGACCAAATTGCATTGGCTATCCTTTGTATCATGTTCACCTATTTATTGAAAGAAGAGTTTACTTGTGTAATTGGGAAAGTTGTGGATGCCTCTAGATGTGTCCCATTTGATATATGTATGCATGAATACCTTATGAAATGGGCTGTGAGATTAGTGTCCATTCAATAATGAAGCAAAAAATGCATTACCTAGTAGTCTCTTTTCAAAGTGAAAGAGAAAAAAATTGCTATTCTATTCTTCCTAATACATTCTTGCACTCTCCATCAGAACAGAAACTTCTCAATTTCATTTTTATTGATGAAGTTGGAGCCTACCAGAATGATGAAATCATAGAAAAAAAATCTGTGGGAAGTCATTATTTTGATTTAAAATTCTTAAATATAAACTGTTACTGTGCAAAATTCATGCTGTAATTTCTAGTATTTTTCTCCAAAATTTACTGTAATATGTTAGGCACCAAAATAATCTCTGCCTTCCATTTTAATTTCTTTAGCCAGCCTGCCAACGTTGAATTTCATAATCATCATTGAAGAAGAGTCCCACCTCCCACATCTCTGGAACTCATTGGCAAATGGAGGATATAGCTGATTGAGGATCCTTTTTTGGTGTTTAGATTTGACTAAGAAACCCGCCTTCCCAAAACTCATTTTGAAATGGAGAATATAGTTTTATGATCTTGCTCTAATGATGTAGCTCCACTGATCTTTCTTTACTTTGTCTCTCAGCTGCCTTGAACATTTTCAGGAAGAGCTAAATTCATTAACTTCAGTATTTCACCACCTAATCATCTTGCCTCTTGACTTTAGTCATCTTACTCTAATGATACGAGAAAAGTCATTTGCTATTTTAGTATCTGTATGAATGCTGAAAATCTCAGTACTAATCAAATCTAGACTGCAGAGAATGGTAGGTCTGGATAAATTTGGGTATAGTATTTTCTTTTTATAATTTTCCACTGTTCATATGCAGAATGATATGGTCTTTATGTAGGTTACTTTGGATCGATGTTCAAAATTCTGAAGTTATTTATATAATTTTTAGATGCATAAAGTTGCATTTTGGGTTGTCCAACACTTATGGATGTCTTTTTCATTTTTGTGGATTTTAAATTATGTATGGTAACATTATGTTCACTGAGCTTACGTGTAATCTTTCTGATAAAAATGTCTTCATATCAAATCTTGAGTTGTATTTAATTTTTTTATTCTTTTCAGAAACTTCGATCTATCACAACACTTGCTGCTTTTGCCATTGCACTTGTTTTTGCCTGGAAGCTTTTGAGAGCTCCTACAGATCAACAAAGAAGGCAACGCAGACGCCATGGCTCAAATGGCCTTCCTAATGCCAGAGCACCTGTGCCATCTTCTGAACTTTGCTCATCCTCTGCAGATTCAAGAGTGCAAGATGTAGTTGATGAGTTCTTCCAGCCAGTGAAGGTGTTTGTTATTATTCTTTCATTTTAACCTACCTCATGCTTACTTGCAGCTGACTAAAGTTTATATGTGGTGGTTTTGTCTCTACAGCTCACTCTGGAGCAAGTTGTGAGGCATAAATTGAGTGAAGGAAGAAAGGTACTTGGTGTTTCTAAAACTTTCACTTTATAAGCTCCTTTCTCCAACAAACTTGCTAAATCTTTTCTCTATCATGTAGCTTAGAGTGATTTGCATAGTTGTTTTGTTAAATTTGTGAAAATTCATGTTTGTTTCTTTACTATAAAAAAAGCGAAGCATGTTGCAAACAGTTGATATAAATATCTGTATTTTGTTTTCTGTATGCATGTCAAACTTATATGCAAATCAGTGAAAAATGTGAGTACAAAGCAATGCAATTTTAATTTTTTGACTCCTGCAGCAAGATTTGCAAATCCTGCCAAGTGATTGACAAATTTCAGGAATTTCGAATTTGGGAGTCTTATTCATAATATAAATTCTGGCCCTACTTTATTCATCTAAACTAATGTGCATAATCTAAGGCAAATTTTAAGCATTCTTAAGAATATACAAATTGTCACTAGTACCGAACTTTCTCCTTGAAAAAGAATTTCCTCCAACTCTATCTGCTCCATAAATTTCTTTGAACTTATAATAATTTAATTTTTCTCATTGTTAATGGATGTGGAGTTACAAGGTAGAAATAAGTTGACAAGGATGGGATGGATGGAAGGCTAGCCTTGATCGGACCTTATATAAGAGGGGGCTGGTATTCTCAGTACTTTTACCTAATTGCAGTTAGTCAAAAGTTCTTGTATAGTTGAGAAGGTCACTTTGATAAGTTGAAGGTACTTGAAAGGAAACAAAGAATGTGCCATAGGATTATATCGTAGAAATGAACAAGATTGCATAGAGTGGCGGGCAGTTTATGGGAAACATATGGTCCCTTCATTCTAACTCTTAAAGTTAATTATTCCTTTGAGGTGCTAAAATGGAAATTTTAGTTCTTCTGGTAAGATTCTTCGGTGGTTAATTTAGGTGAATATATGATTGCAGATAGTAAACAAAGAAATAAGAGTGAGGTATTTTCAAGGAGTTGGTAGCTAATCATGGGGCATTGAGTGTTTGCACAATTTGGTGTAGCTAGTGGGTCTTTGGCCATGGTTTCTGACATACACCAAGATACTTGATGTCTTGAATGAGTGGTTGTTGGAGTAATGTCATTGACTCATGGTTTTAAAAACCTTCAAAATGGGATGGTACAACCAAAACCGTACCGTTCTAGCATGAAACTGGCACTCGTATGGGTGCGAGGATGCCAAAACAGCTGTACCGGTATATACCAGTCTCTACCAATCCGCATCTATGCATCCCAGCAGTGTTGTTCCTGACCATACTAGTTGATACTGATGGTTTTTCAATTTTTTGGACAATGTTAGTGTCGATACAGTATCGGTACTGTACGGATACCATAGTGTTCCAATGGAAAGGTGGTATGCATTTCCTTTTCCTATAATGGTTTTTCCACTGCATGGTGGTGGCACCTAGGCAGGTTGCCATTATGTTAGTGGGGAAGGAAAGCATTTCCAATATATGATTGGCATGACATTATGGCTATGAGGTGGTGATGAATGATGGGTGGTGAGATTTGGGCAGAGTGCTTTTGATCTACACTGCAAAAAAGTGAAAGACTAGGTGGAGAATTTTGCAGTTTTCTACAAATTGAAGAATAAAAACTAGGGGCGTGTCAGTTTTCCATTTGATTCACAGATCTCTTCTTCAAATCTTTCTTCAAGGCTATTGCTGAGTTTATTGACATGCACTCATTGGACAAACAAAAGCCTTCAAAAAACTAGCCTACAGAACTTGCAATAAGCCAGGCAACATTGTGAGGCACATGCTGCTGCTTATAGGTGTTATGTTGATTTTGAAAGGAACCTAGTGGTATATCATTGCAATTGTCTCTATCCAGCAAATATGACATGTCTAAATAAAATGGCTCCAGCTTTGAGCCAGACTTGTTTATATCATTTTTCAACCTACAGTTCATTACTTGTAATATACTCCTCCAACATGCTAGATGCGTATTTTGAGTGATGAAGTGTCTCTTTAGGTTGATCATACAATATGTTCATCTACAATTGAAGTGACCTAATGCTGATGTTGCAACATACATTAACATTGATGGACAAAATAAATTTACTTTTGACTCATTATCAAGTTATATTATTATTTATTATTGCTTGATGCACATATCATGCTTATACCAGTGTCAAATTAACCAATACTAGGTCACCTGCCGGTTACTTGGTGTAATTCTTGAGGAAACAACTCCAGAAGAGCTTCAGGTTAGCTAATACGCCTCTGTCTTCTCTTTCTTCAATTACAAAAGTCAACTAATTAATGATATTCTTGTTTGTTGTGGCAGGGACATGCAACTGTGAAGTCATCTGTGTTGGAAGTGCTTTTGGAGATCACAAAATTCTGTGATGTTTATCTCATGGAAAGAATTCTTGATGATGAAAGTGGGGTGTGTGCTTGACTTGTTAACTTGTTATAGTGATATCCTTTTCCGAGGATTTATGTCTTGCCTTTAATAAAATAGAATTTATCTATGCTGGCATTGTACACTGAAGCTTTTCAAATTACTATCTTTAATATAAATATTTCTGGGTATTATAATTTCATCCTAGGTGGTAACTTAAAACACTTGAGAAGTTGCTTCTTTGCTTGTAGGGCTGCTTCCAGATGGGCTTGGGTCAAGCCATCCCAATTCCCAAGCTCAAAATAAATGGAGATGTTTATGCTCAGGCCCTTAAAAGGATAAGGTTTGAAGTCAGTCTGGCCAGGCCTTCTTGGCCTGCAGGGAAGATGGGTGAGGGGGTGCAGACAGCAAGAGAGATGGAGAGGGAATGAGTTTGGTCATTGTTATCCCAAGCCTGGCCTTTATTCAACCGAGGCCTACATTTTAATTCCTGGCCAGAGTTCACTCCAGAACCCATTTTGTCTTGGCTTCAACCCAGTTCAATGGATCTTGGGCTGGTGCAGGCCCATTAGCGGTGCTTTCGCATGCCAATGAAGATACAAATACCTTACACCATATCTGATCTAATTTCTGTTTTAACTTGAACTTTTGAGCCCCTTTAGTTTCCAAATAGTTTTGCTTTCTTATGAGGTAACTTGTGGGACATAAAGAAATTGTCAGAAAGAGACTTGTTCCCACTCATAACTTTCCTTGTAAACTTTATAGTTAACCTATATATTCATTCACCTTAGATTATTCTAGGCCCATCTTCCACTATGGTGATACATCTAAAACTTTCTGGAGCTAGGCTAAGAAGCAGGAAAGAAGTTATCCTTTTCTTTTATTAAATTACTTGTACCCAGAAACTTGTGCAGACACAACTGCATCTGGGAATCCTTTTTGTCCGCGTGCACTTTTATTTAGCTTGCACTCACTTGTGCAACATGGTTGTCATATTATTTCTTTAATATAAATTTTTTATAGTTTTTTAAACTCAAATGGTTTTTGTGAGGTTCATAGAGCAGTATCTGGATATAGTAGTGTTATTTTTACTGAATTAACTTTTAGAAAGAAAGCAAGGAATGAGAACTTCAATACAATCTTGTTGCAGACTTGTAGGTAAGGAAATAAGGAATGAGTATTTTAGCATCTTACTGCAGCCTTGTAGGCAGCATAAGGTTTATGTAGATAGAGTGTCAGTCATGGTTAGGTAAATTTGGTTGGTTTATTGACACAAAAATGGTGGTGCAGGAAAAAGTTCTTTCGGCATTGAATGATGCTGGGGTTTTCACCACTAATGGTTTGGTAAGAGATAAGGTAGGACTACTTGTTCCTTGCATTTATTTGGTTGAATTTATGGAAAGAACATCTGTTGTTAAATGTGCTAATTTCTTGAGATCATACTTACATGATTATACTGAGCTTGTGGAAACACCTCGTGCTCTCTCTATCACACACGCAGACACACATGCACACACAAGCACTCATGCACCCACCTAGCCCTACACATACACCCACATCCACACTAGAACTCACATCTTGTTTTTTAATCTTGGGAAACTTATAAAGCTTAATGCTAAGGTCAAATGCTCTCTCTCTCTCTCTCTCTCTCTTGCGCGCGCGCGCATGCTGGAACATGTTGTTCTGCACCCAAATAGTCTTTAAAAGACTGAAGGTGCAGGCTATGATGGTCGCACTGCATGTTGCCCCACAGCCAGAATGGACAACAATGTTTGAGCTGCTGCCTGGGTTGCACCAATCCATACTTTTGGGGTGTGTAGATGGCAGCATTTTCTGGAGAATTGAACAAAGGAAAGAAGAAAAAGGGTTCTTCCAGGATCATTGATGTTTCCATTTCATAACATCATCTTCAAACTTCGAAGTCTCACCACCAGCATAACTATGTCATAAGGATAAGAAAGGAAGTCGGCTTTTATGTAGTGGTAAGAAAGGAAGTCGACTTCCATTTGGACAAAAATGTCATAATCAAACTATAGTAAAAATTTGAGATGCTATATTTTTATTGTTATCTCACAGAATATGTCCCACTACTGTAACTAATTCCATACAACCATACATACTTGTCTAGCACTTTTTAGTTTGTTTCTTTATCACTAACTAATCAAATTGTAGTTAAAAAAAAAATAGAGATGCTATTTTTATTATATCTCACAACATATGTCCCACTGCTGCACTAATTCCTTGTACACTTCTCTATCACTTTAGTTTGTTCCTTTATCACTATCTAATTATGTGTCAAACCTGCAGGTTCTATTTTGTAGCACAGAGAATGGGCGCATTTCTTTTGTTCGACAACTGGAGCCAGATTGGCATATTGATACCAATCCTGAAATTATACACCAGTTAGCTGTAAGTCACCAACTAGTTTACGACTTTTTCCTGAATGAATGACAATGTGCTTTGCTATCTAACACTACTTCCCGATGGCTTCACTGAATCACTTGTTTCTGATATATGGTTGTGTACACATTTGTTTGTCCTTGATATCCTGATTAGCATATTAAATTTTTTAACCATGTGTATATCATGATACCATTACATCTGCTCAAACTTCTCTTGAATGATTGTTAAAGGAAAGTGGTTATTGATATGTTGCATGGCAAGTATTTTGTTAGTATTGCACAAGTTTCCTTGTAAGAAAGACGTTAAAAATATCTTAACAAAATTTAGTTGATACTTGATATCAGCCGTTAAATAACTTGTATTCTTTTCCTTCTGAATTCCTCAGCCTTTATTTGCTAAATGAAAATCTGTGGTTCTTTTTGAGGGATCCATTATGTGCTTTTTCTTGCTGTAGCCAAAGTACATTCCCCCCCCCACAGACAAATAACACGTTTTCTGTCTCCAGAGGTTTATTAAGTATGAACTCCATGTTACGCCTAATAGACCAGAACGCACAGCTTCTAACGTGTTCAGCTCTGAGAGTTTGGAGCAGTTCTTTGGAGATCCAGTTCGAAGGTAATGTGAGTCTTCAGTAATCAACTATGGCTTATCTTTTCATGTTCTATGTTGGTTTCTTTTTAATTCAAGCTTTTTTCTATGCACTCAGAAGCTCAAATTATCCAAACATTTTCAGTAAAATACTAATGAGATTTACAAATTAGTTAATCAATAGCCTTTTACTGATTTTTTGTCTCCAGTAATTTTATCCTAGGAATTGTCTGTGCGCTCTTAATTACACTATAAATAAATTGTTTTTTTGAAAAAAAAATGCAAGCAATTGCAGTTTTATTCAGTATTGTGACTATCTATCTAGATGTGGCTACAAATCTTTATCCTTTAATTTGTCTCTGCAACTCTTTATCCACTATAATCCGCTTCTCGGGAAATAATTATTGAATGAATGTACATTTGAGCAGATGATTCGGCAGGACTGCTGTTAATCCATAGAAAAACTATTTCCAGAGGCAGTTGCTTAGTAGCACCAATTATTATTCTAAGGGGGGCCCTGATTATTCTGTTATTGGCTTTTTTATGCAGATAAAATGCGCTATCGAATTTTCTCCGGTACTTTCAAGTTATGCTGTTGTCTAGCTGCATATTATGTCCGGATTGTTCATTGAATGGCTCTCCCCTTTTATTATTTTATTGAAACTATGTTCAATGTTATGTGTACATTTAGCAGTGAGAGGGATACACTACCATGTTGATCATGATCCAGTTCAATGCTGCACCAACCATTTTCCATGGCTTGTATAATCAAATTGACAGCGGTGGCTTCTGTTGTATGTTGTCAATGCAAATAGGTCCATTTATTGATGCCTCTCTTTGTCGAAGGGCTGAGAATTTATCTCGGTTGCTTACCTGGAAGATGATGGTGGCTGCTGGTTGTCTGGGGTGACATGTCTTTGTGTGGTACTGTAGTGGCATGAAGTCTATCAGATTGAGTATACCATAGTTTTATTGGACTGGTGATCTAAGTTTAAGCCACTTTACATGCATGGCTTGATGGTGATGTCTCATTGCCCTGGTAGTCCAAATTCTCTGGTGAAAAAAAAAAAAAAAAATACTGTTTGTTAAAACAAGGAATTGCAGAAATTTGTTAAAAGCTTACTCTAAAACCTAGCTTATGTAGCTTTAGAAGAAAAGTTGTATGACTTGAGTTTGCAAAAAAAATGGGAAATAAAGATTGGAAAAAATTACCTGTTGGTGCGCTAGCATGGCAGGCAAAGGGTATTTCTATCCAATTGGCCAAAAAAAAAAAAAAAAAGGTTTCATTCACGTAAAAGGAAAGTAATTGAATGATACAAATATTTAAGCGAAGTGTTTCTCCTTTTTCTATGATTTTCCTTTTTTTTTGGGTTTTTGGGGGGGGGTGGTGTGGAAGGAATACAAGCCGGTTTTGTTTGACATTTTTTGGCAAAATCTCGAGACACAATAATAAGAATAATAAAATGAAGAAATTAGCTTAATGGACTGTTGTGGGATGGTGCTTTTCGGCTTAGCCGAGTTGGTAGAAGTCCAATGCGACTTGTGCATATTGTGTATTTGGGTTGTAGAATAGCTTTGGTTGTGACTGCAAGAATTCCATTTGAAAGAAGAATAGGACACCAGAATTGCCGAGTTATATACATGGGTTCATCTATAAGCTAGGCGTTCAAGCACTTTGAAACTAAAATTAAAAGCTCTATTAAGAGATACATGATGGAACAAAAAATTAAATTAAACAAAAGAAAAATTCCTTAGAAGATATGGTATTTTTCCTTGGTCACGGTTTTTATGAACATGTACCTTATTCCATTAGCTCGACGGAGTTTAGATTATGTGGTTTACCCCCATTAGCTCAAATAACTAAAGACTTGACGAGAGAATAATACTTCCTAGGTTTTGGTGGAGCAGCTGGTGTTCAGATACAGCATAAGAAATGTGGACATAGGTGGTGCATGGCGGCCAATCTCCGTGTTTAATTGCCATTGTTGAGTTTGGAGCGGCCTGCCGGTGATAAGCCGGAGGAAGGAGTTAGATATAACTCACACTCGGTTCCAAGTTCATTAGCCAACAAAGTGTACCTAATTGCTCTCGGTGCAACTCGGGTGCAATGGAGATCCATCTAAGACTGGTTAATATGTTGGCAAACTTTGCATCATCCTGACCACCCAAATTCGTAAAACTAGCATAACGCTCATGTTATAGATAGATTATGCCAAGTTCCGGCACAAATTTATCAGAAAAGAGGTATCCAATCAGTTCCAAAATCATATCAGATCCAAAGAACATAAAACTAGTTGCCCTTCATTAGCAATGCCAACATGCTCCCAGAGAAGCACAGCGTCTCACACAATAGACAAACCAAAAATAGCCAACGATCTATCCAGCAGATATGCTGTTGAGAGAACTATCACAGAAGGAGTCCAGCTATCAAAAATTAAGAATGTACTCCTCACATTGTAAGATAAAAGAAATGATCTGCTTCTCCAATTTACATGCACCATCCACTATCTCGCTCGCAAAGGAAGACAAAATGAAACGAAATGCAAATGCTAACACAAACTAAAGGAGAAACAAATACCTAAAGAGAGATAAAAGAATAGCTGAACCATCATGAGTCTGTGAGGTGGGCTGGAGGTCCAACCAACTACAAATAAAAGGCTGGGTGGGCCTCTACGAGTGGACCGGGCCAAGGGTGGCCGAGATGGGGCTGGGTGGGCTGAGGAGCGGCGGGAATGCCGTCGAGGTGGTGGGGGTGGTGGAGGCGGTGGGATTGGTGGTGGCGGGGTTGGTGGCGGCGGGGGGATTGATGGTGGAGGTGGTGGGGGTGGTGGGGTTGGTGGTGGCGGGGGGATTGGTGGTGGTGGTGGTAAGGGTGGGGATGGGGGCGGGGGCGGTGTTGGCCGGGATGGGGTCGGGGAAGATGGGGTGGCAGGCGCTGTTGGACTGGCATGGACGGACCTCTTTGTGAGCCCAGCCGTGGCGGAGGAGGCCGAAGCCCAGGATGAGTCCGCCCACGGCCATCACCCCGACCGCAAAGAAGAAGATCTTGGTGGCCTTCCCAACGTAACACATTCCTTCTTCTCTCTCTTCTTGAGATGTTTGGATGGAAGACAGTGAGAAGAAGATGGGGATGGGTAGAGATGGGGGAATGGGACAGTTGGGCTCCTTTGTTTTGTTTTGTTTTGTTTTGTTTTTGCTTTTGGATGTTGGTCCACCGATCTCTATGGTTTCACGTGAAAGCCTAAGTAAGAGGGTGGATGGGTAAAAGAAAGAAGAATATAATAAAAAAAGAGAGAAGAGAAGATGTTGCTAATTGACCTTTTATAACTTCATCAAGTGCACCCTCCTCGCTTGCATGTGGGGCTATGGGAAGAAGGTGGGTAGCACCTAAGAAGGCTGTTATAAAAGAAAAAGAGAGATGCACGCTGCCTTAACGAAAAGATGGGATTCTTGACACCCGTGACATGCCCGGACTCGAGAATAAGTCGATATGGGAGCATGTAAGTTCATTAGTCAATCGAAAGAAGTTGTTTTAACGCTGGTGTCGGACCGAGTTGGATCATGTAGGATGATCTAAACTAATCAGAAGATCCGAATGGCAAAAATTTGATCCAAAATCTGTTCGGACTCTGGTCCTACTTTGACTTGTAGGATCTACAGGTTGGATTCGCGTGTAATACGACCCATATATACCATGTGCATCAGCTATAGATTTTATGTTATGGATCCCATTTTAATGTGTATTTGTGCTGATTTTATTTACTGGCAATCGAGGGAGTGAGGAACTTCCCTTGGTTTTATTAAAAAAAGATTAAGAATGTGATACGTGGATGGGAGTGTTGGAATGAATTTGATCTGGTCGAAAAGCAAGTTCAGTAAAGTTTTTGAGACCTTAAAAACGGTCAAATAATTTCCTCGCATCCCTAAATTTCCCACCTCAGTTGGATTTATCAGTTAAATGCTTGGATTTGTAAGCCATGATTGTTTATTGTTATGCTCCAGCAATTCAGTCAGTCCTCTAATCTGTTGCCAAATTCTTCCTTTTCTGAGCAATAAAAAGTTTTATAGTTGATCCATAATTATACAACCCTCACATAGTTTACAGTCTATTTACAAATACTTGACATTTTCCACAAACAACAAAGACAACCATATGATTTTTTTTTTCTCATCACCCCTCGTTGTGACAACCTGCAGAACTACTCCAAGGTGCTTGTAGTGCTAAGGGAATGCACAAAAGCATCTATCCTTTTCTTCATCTCTTCTGGATTTGCTCCAACAATCTTAGTGATCACTGCTCCATCCCTCATCAGCACAAAGGTAGGCATTGCCTTCACCCCCATTTTAGAAGCAACACCCTGTTTATATACCACCAAAGACACCAATTCACTACATCTGTATTACAACAAGTTTATTGCTTGTATCGAAGGGAAAAGCTTAGAAAATTGTAGATGAAAAGGACTAATAGTCCATAGAAAAGTTCTAAAAGACTTAATAGCATATCCATGAGTTTGGCGCGGTAAACAATTCAAATTGGAAAAAAAAAAAAAAGAAGAAAAATTAAGCATTCCAGACATAAAAAGAGTATACTATGTGGGAGTGATAAGGGTGGGAATCAGGTGGATCAGGCCGAGTTGGATATCAACACTGCCAATCTGAGGACCTGAGATCTCTACCTAGAACCTAACCACCTCTGACCCAAAGGTAACCCAGTCTCAATATTCTGAGCTCGGGTTCAAAATTGGGTTGGATTGAGTTGGATCGGATGAAGTTGGAGGCCAACACAATCAACTTGACAACCTGAGATCTCTACCTAGAACCTCACCCACCTCTAATCCAAACATAACTCTGTCTCAATTTTCTGAGCTTGGGTTCAAATTAAATCAAGTTGGCTTGCCCAAGTCTAGTCAGGTTGGGGAGGTAGGATTAGACAACTAGTTTATTCAACTCCTCCAATGCTATATTAATAACATCAAAAAATAAAACCAAATAAGCTACGGATAGCCATATGTGATTATAAGTGGAATTCCAATTTTACATAGTTAACGAATACTCACAAGATCTTGGAAAATGAAGTGAATCTAATACGTGCGTATTATGTATCGATATGTTTAGCTTGTCCTGATTTTTTCTTTTTTTTTTTAATTCTCTTGAACTGTTCAGGATTTGGAACCTCTTCGGATCTTTTGTTATTTTGTTTGTTTCTCTTACTTCTTTTTCAGCTCTGACCCTATAATATATTCATTTGAACAAAAACTTTTCAGATGGCCAAGCCTCCTCAATTAACCAAAAAAAAGAAGAAAAAAAAAAATCTAACCTAGGTTGTGCCTAAATCTATCCAAACCTAGTGCAATTTCAAGCTCGACTCAATTTTCCTCCCTACAAACGATACAAATTTTTAAAACAAAGATCAAAAGATACCTATAGATATATATCTATATACAGCAAGAAAGTTGTCGGTATACTTCTAATTGTCCATGAACCAAACGAAGCATGGGAGAGACAGAGAACATAAATTTGTACAAAAGTGGCATAGAACATCATCAATTTTATTAATCCGTACGAATAGTGTATAAATATCTTGTACATAACTTGTAATATTCAGGAAGTAAGTAATAGTTCTAGATCATTCAATCACGCAAGAAAAGTGCAGAGGACCATCCAAACAAAGAATTACATATAATTGTTACCCAAAAAAAAATTTTACGTATAATTTAAAAATGTTCTAATAATTGAGACATATTGCAGTTCTTATGCGCGTTAATTCATCACATGAAGCAAGAATATCCCAAGGAAAATGCTTCAGTGATCCGAATGAATGTGATAAGACAACAGAAGAGCTGGACCTCCCAACTACTTCTTTACCATGAGAAACACAAAATGGTGGCATGCATCAATAATTGAACACGTAATTGTGGTCCTGGCAACAGTTCTCACACCTGACCGTATGACAAGACGCGACACCTCTTCGTAACTCAATCACCAAGGTGGGTCCTACCATGAGAAGGATGCCACTATTGAAGCACTAGCAAGCAGGAGGACCTATTCTTTCAATTAACCGGTTAAGGTAGTGCACAAAATTGATCAAACATGGTAGCAAATAAAACTGTACTAATAATAGATCCATCAATATAGAATTCTCGATCTTTTTTCCATTTTTTTTTTAAGGAACGTAAATCTAATCTTCTAAAGATGTTTTTTTTTCCTAATTTGTTAATTAACATCATTGTTTTGAAAATGGAGGTGGAGAAAAAAAGGTACCTTGAGTTCGTCAACATCTACCAAGAGAAACACAATATCCTGGTAAGTTCTGGCCAGTTCCTCAAAGTAGGAATTCATGGCAAGAGATGGGACACACCATGAAGCACTGAAGTGGACAAAAACCTGCAAAAATAATTTGGAATGATCTAATTAGTAGAAAGTACATATATTCTTAGTTTTATTGTTTTACAATAGTGAGAAAATCTACCAAACTTCAACTGGCTTCTTCCATTCAACCAAAGATAAGACTCCATCTATATACTTCTGCTAGTCCTCTTACCTGTTCTCCGAAAACTTATCCTCTCTCTCTCTCTCCTCTTCTCTGAGAGAACTAGAGACAACTTATCTTTCGCCAATCCTTCATAAAAGTACATGGCTAACCCCAACTTATTCTATTAGAGAGATTAGGATCCACACAAACACAAGGAAAAGTGAAGGGGATGGAGGTTCTTACAGGGCTGCCTCGGCTGTTGGCTTGGGAGATGAAGAGGTCCCATGATTCCTCCGAGTCCACCTTCACAACCCTGGACTTCTCTCTCTGTTGCTGCTGTTCCATGACCACATCACCCATCGGTTCTTCCCCTCACCCCACCGGCTGCCTTTTTAGTGGAGGTTTCCAATGATGATGCCAGCCGTGTAATGGTGGACGAGAACGAAAAAAAAAAACAAAAGAAAGGAGATGATTAAAAGAGAGGGGGGCCATTGGGCCAACTAAAAAAAAAGGTGTGGGGCTCCTGTCCCCTGCTTTTAGATATCTGAAAGCCTTGAGCCATATCCACGAAGAGATAAGAGTCTGAAGGCTCCTTGAATTTATCCATAATGATTTCTTGCTCCTTGAATTTATCCATAATGATTTCTTTGTCGAACATCCAATGGCGTTGTCACCGTTCAGAATCTAACATGGTAGTGCCTCTGGACAAGGGGAGCTAATCAGCTGAGCCTGCTGACCTAGCCTTGGTTGGCCGCGTTCGTCGATGTAATTTTCGGAGTCACTATTATTTAATCCGAAAAACTAGAAAAAAGAACGACAAGAGATATATTTTTTTCTTTTTTAATGGATACATCAACCCGAGAGATACATTCCTGCCGACCAGCCAAAATGGTGTTCCATATTGTGACGAAGAATTGTACAACTTGGTATCTACCACAAAGGGAGCAAGTCACTCCTGGGCTTTAACTTTGATTTAAACTTCCAGTTAAGGTTTGCCATAATATAGATTTCCAGTTATGAAGGCCATTTAAACTTCCAGTTATGAAGGGTAGGCTGGCTTCAGTAGCATCAAACTGGTCTTTCCCTTCACCCAGGGAAATTTCTCTACCCTCCACGGCAGGTCCTTCGTCGACATCGACGGCTCGATACCTTGTCTTCTTCGCAACTGCCTACCTCCTCCACCTAGAGGTTATCCACAGAGCATTTCCTCATTTTTTAATCATAATTGTTTTGCTCCTCTATTACTTAACACACAACTCCGAACCTCCAATGAAATTTAAAGAATAATGCAAGAATTTAAAAAGAAAAAGTAAAAGAAGCTCCGTATGGAACAAGGAGGCTAATGATACAAAACTAGAACGAGACAAACTAGCAGGATAAAGGGTGATGGATCAACATATCACTAGGATTTGTAAGGAACCAGCGTGCTATGAACCTTGCATGGAGCCGCACGTCAAATTATAGTCATGACAAACATGATCCAACATCGAAATTGAACCAATCATCGAATCCAACGAGTGCTTTCCGCCGGTTATAATCGTCGCAGGCGTTGATGAATGCATTGTTGCCAAAAGATCAGAGCTACTCCTTTTAATTTCAAAATCAGTAATAGAGGACGTTGAAGATCTATACTATTAGTCATAATTTATATCATTATAAATGCTTAAAAATAAAAACCCGAAATATTATGGTCTCTAAGCTATGCACCGATAGACGCGGATACAAAAATGAACAGTTTTTTCATGCTAGCATATGAAAGTATTTTATAAAGCATTTAAATTGAAATTCCATTTTATTGATCATGATGTGTATGTTAAAAATCAATAGATTTTGATGCTTAAATCATTGATACCCAATCCTTACCCAAGTGACTCGTCTCTTTGCTGCATCCTTTACAAATCTCCGTCAGAAATATATACAACATGCTAGTAAAACAAAGACACAGAACTATGGCCCCTCTGTTAGCTGAGTTCTCACGACTCCCTATACAGAAGGGAATCACTACAAAGTACTTGCAAACAATAATTCAAAAAGAAAAAGGAACATTCTAGTTACTCAGAACTCTGGCTTCAGTGATATAGTAATTGTAGGCTGTAGAAATTGAAGTGAAATATACCAGGGTAAAAAGGAAAAACTTTGAGCCGCATATAATTCCAGGCAACTAAGATAACTTCAACCTCCATCCATGACCAGCTTAAGGCGAAGTAGAGAAGCACAGCGCTTACGATGATATTGTTCCCCACTGCTCAAACCCCATAGGACATGAATATGAGGGAAATGTTCACTAATATAGTGATTCAGTATTAGAAAAGCATAGGTGAAATCCAAGAAATATTAAACATCATGCCTGTGATAAAGAAATCATATGCTGAACATGCTGCTGCTTCAGAAAAGCCCACATTCAAGGTCATAGGAATGCAGCATAGCAAACAAAGATCATATAAATTATTGTGATCAATGGCTTCTTGACAGAAATATCAGTTTAAAGTATTCCCCCGTTAGCACTTCAAAACACTAGTTCATATATGCCTATATTTTAAGTCCAAGTAAGAAAGAAAAGCTGTTCAGCCATTCCAGCTGACTTGATTTTGGAATCGTTCATGCAGAAATTTGATCCAATTATAAGAGAGACAACATCAGTGAGAAGGAATGTTGATACAAATATTACCACAATCAAACATAATGCCTTCCCTCTACAAATCCATTACAACACAACATTCATTTCATTTCCTTGGTATTGGTTACAGAAAGACAATGTTAGAAGCCTAATAGTCATTAAATATGCCACAACGGCTGCAGCGACGGGCAATCATATGAAGCAGGAGGATGCACGGTAATTGCCAGCTTGCTCAACCATAGCTCAAGCGTGAGTCTGAATAACGCATCTGGGTCTGGCGACGGGGAATCCCGATCTCGCACGAATTAACCCTTGCAGCAAACCGAAGAGAGCAAATTGACTCCCCAACAGACGATGACTCCGGGGAGATGTTGACAAACATTAATGTTTTAGAGTCTCCACCAAGGCAAGGCTGACACAAATTTGGATATTAGACTAGTTGCAGTTGGACGTCATTATAAAATTATAACATCTCAGTTGAAGATAACAATCTAATCATCCTAAAGCATCATATTTTACCAGGGGAAATAGTACTTTACCTGCAGAAGATATGTTAGCTTGGAGTTCCTGAAAGGCACATGATCTTCTTTCTTTGCAATAGAAAAGATTACATCACTCAAGGCTGATAAACTTTTGTTAATCGCCTGCAGTAACGCAGAGAGAGAAGGAATACCACATGAAATACAAGCTGAGAAAGAAGTGGACATTGCTAAAGAGTTCAAGAGCACCTGTGTTTCTTTGAGACGGTCGCCGGTGGAGCCACTTTTAGCAAGACGCTCACTTCCAGCAAGATCAATTAAATTCAACACCCCTTGAACCTGCTGCTCTGTGCTCTGGATATACAAAATCAATCAGTACATATAGGCAGGTATAACTAATCAAATGAGTGATATAACTAACATCTGCCCACCTCATTAACTCCAGTTATCCGTAAAGTGAACACGAAGTGACTTCTTGAGGATTGTTCATTCATTTGTGTCTTACCCACAGACCTGCACACCAAATTCAACACATTCATTCAGAATTCAACTCATATTTTCATTCCATAAACAAGAGATGGATGTAGGATCAATCAAATATTCAAAAACAGATGGATGTATAATGCATGCAGAGTAATGCACATGCTCCAATTGTCATATTGTAGTTTCGATGTATAAACAAACTCAACAAAAATGTGCTCACATGGCTAACAATGGAAAGTGTTGGAGTATAACTTCCAAAAAAAGTTCCAACAAGTTAATGGAGATGTTCTCTGGGAATAGCAGTTATTTCACATGCAAGATTCAATTCATTAAATTCATAAATTTGCTCCAGTAACATAAAAATTCATTCTTAGCTTCCCCAGAGCAGAAGTCAGAACTGGCTCATTTAAAATAACAAGCAGAAGGTACAAGCATTTCAAAAAATGATGCATGTAAGTACATTCAGCTTATTAAATGAAACTGTAGCCTTGATTTGGTCGACTCTTACACCAAAATGTCATCCTTATAATATTTGTTAAAGGCCTTTTTTCAACATTTTTCTGACACCCATGCCAAAGTTGAAAGGCAAAAGGGTTGGGCCTCAGGGCTGTCTCCCACCCAAAAAAAAAAAAGATGTGGTGGAAAAAAAAACTGCAGAGATCCAAACTAAAAATATTTGACATCATCAAGGAGATGAAATAACAATCCAAGAAATAAATAGGAAATATATCTGATTTCAACCAGTTCTAAGTTCTAACCAAAAGTTCCTTGGTCTAAAAAATATATTCTGAGATCAAGGCTAAAAAGAACTGATCCAGCAGTTCTGGGTCAAAGACCATATTTCCTACCTTTAAGCTACTAAGCAATGTCTTGATATGATGTGGATGAATTATGTCAGATTTGACAATCTATAAATGTCGAAAGTTGGATGATCATGCATTTGCCAGCTCTAAATAACATCATCATTCTACCAAGGGCCTGTTTGAATGTCTGGGCCCAAAATCCTATGGGGTTCGTGGGTTGGGCCAAATCAACCAGCTAAGTCAGGCTGGGTTAGGCCTATCTTTATAAATAATCAGAGAACTATTGGAGTGGGCCACTCTCCCTGTGGATTCGAGCTGGGCCACTCCAATAGTTCTCTGGATATTTATAAAGATAGGCCTAACCCAACCTGACTTAGCTGGTTGACTTGGCCCATCCCATGAATCACATGGGATTTTGGGCCCAAACAGCCAAACAAGCCCTAAAAAATTTCCTTTAGCTTAAAAATCTAGTTAGAGGCGCCCCATATAAAGCACAGAATCAAACACTGAGGGTGCAATGTCCAGCTCAACCCATGCATACACTACAATAAAATAAAGAGACCCGGATAAGAAATGAATCTCGATGGTGGAAACATTGGACCTCACAAGCTAGCAGCTCTCAGCAGTTCCCTCATTCATCTTTTGGGTCAAAATATTGCAGAATTTCTCAACCAGACCCACCAGGTAAAATGCAACTCTATGTTTATTTTGCTATGCACAAATATAACCCAAGTTTAGTTATACACAAGAACAATAACACAAACAAAAATGAAAATAACATTCTATTATTGCTTCAACTATATTCAACAATGCATGCACCAGAACTTTCTTAACATGCCTGACTAGAGTAATGCAATCAACAATCACATAAGCTAACAGAAAACAGGCTTGTATATTAAGGTACCGACAATGTGACACCATAGTCTGGAAATTTGGATTCGACATGACTCCAATATCCCTAAGATGACATGAATCAACATGGAATCTGAAGTTGGAACGGAAGGCATGTGAGGATGCTATTTTTTGCAAATCTTGAAAGTTCATTATAGCATGGTCATAGATATATATGGGAAAATAGAAATGTGATTTAAAATGATCCCTCAATTTATTTTTCCACTGAATTATCTTATAATTTTCTGATTTTCTTAAATGTTACATAAAAAAATAAGGTGTTATTTTTCCCTTGCTTAATCTTGCCCTTAGTATAAACTGCTTCCAGCCATCCTGAAAGTATATGAGATCTTTGCACTACTTACGTGATGAGCTTTTATTTTACTTCATTTGTACAAAAAAAAATAATTTACTACCAGTAAAATTTTTAAGAATAATTAAGAAATATAAGATTTGTTAATTTTGGCATCATCCCAACTGTCTCCAACACAAACACAGAGCTTAGCTTATACACCCCTAGTAAGCAAATTATAACAGCTTATACTACACACCTTAAGGTACAATGTTGGATTACAAGATAAGAAGAACACTACCTCCATATAGAAGAAAACAAAATAGAAGTTTTATATATGGTTAGAAAGGTCAAGATGTGTGCAATTCAAGCAAAGTTTTAAAACTAAGTCAGATCACTAAATAAATGTTACAACTGAAATTCTATCAATAACTCAGAAAACACTATAAAGTGTTCAAAAAGATTTACCTACTCTGTGCGGCTTGTTGTAGGAGAAAAGAAACCTCCTTAATACTGCAAACATCTACAATAGTAAGGTCAGACACATGCGTGTTACCGTTGGGATCATGTTTGATAGCATATTGCTTGCTAAGAGCAGCATTTGCATCAAAGCTGCCAGGGCGACCCGGTGATAATAAATCACGAATTGTTTCATTATAAATTTCGAGCATTGAAGCCTGCAAATTGTCAGGAGCAAACATGGTAACCAAAACACACCAAGCAAATATTCGCATCAACACAAAAAGATTATATAGCAGATGGCAACGCATAAAACTCGACCTGCATTTTGTATTTCCATCCCTGACTTTGTAGCAATTGGCTGGTTTGGAATATTTGCTCTAGAGATCGGGGTATAAGCCCTTTCTGCTCAAGCGGTTCTGGCTTGCCCATCATTGTATAAGTCTTACCAGAACCTGTTTGCCCGTAAGCAAATATACAGACCTGCAATAACGCAACTCATTTTCTTAAATTCAGCATGCCATCACCAGAAAAAAAAATTGAATCAATGTGGCACTTCTCGAACAAATAATAAAATGAAATGTAGTAGAAGCTGCATATTAGAGATGTAATACAAAAATGGCATCAAAACCACCATTAAGGGATCAAAAGGATAAGAGTAGTAAAGCTAGCCAGGCAACAAAACGATCAGAGTGGAAAACCTAGGTTAGGTCACCACAAGAACATTAGAGAATATGAAAGGCCAGACTAATTCCAAAAAATAGAATTTCTGATACAAATCTTAATGCTCTGAACCAAACATAAACTGGGATTTCAGGATAAACAAGATATTTGATTTGCAAACATTCTATAAGTAGAAACCTAGTGTCGATTCAAGCGTATCAAAATTTTACCACTTTACAATGACTACACCTACAAACAAATGTTGGTTTACACTTAAACTGATAAAATATGATTCAATAAAAACATGAAAAACAATAAATATCATAGTATATTATTTACAAATAAGAGCAAGTATGATTACATGACAAACAATATAAAACGTTTCTAGAACTGCACCTTGTAACCATCTAGTGCACTCTGTACCAGCTGTGAGATTTCTACAAATACATCTTCTTGTGAAGCTTCATGATTGAAAACTTTATCAAAAGTGAAGGAATACTTTTGCACTGCTGACAATGGAATTATATGATGTAATCAATATCTGATTTCCACCACACAGGATAGAACGGGAGAAAATGGATCAATAGTAGCATTTGAAAGCCTTCCTACCATTATGCATCAAGTCAATGCCGCGTCCAAGAAATTCAACTGATGTTGGATAAGAAACAACTGGCCCCTCTGTGCCACTACAATCAACGTCAGATAGAACAGGGCGTACTCTACAAAACACTCTGATATTTCCTTTCAGTTCCTGCAGAATGAAGAAGAATTAACACCAAAATCACTGGCACAAATAATCAGCCACAATAAGTAAAATAAGTACCAGTATGGTGTTGTGCAGCTTTTTGCGCAGTTTCTCTGCTTCCAAGATTTGAAACTCTGCATCTGCAAGACGTTCTTGCAAATCTTTTACAGTCTTCTTCTGCCCTTCATATTCTGTCATTGTCTCGATGGCAGTCAAATCAGCCCTCTAGAAAAATAAACGAAGTTGTTAAAGCTGACTGTAATAGCTAAACAACATTGCAAAGATATCTCTTGCTTTCCTACTGCCAAAAATAAGTTCGTTCCCTAAGGCATGCAACAAGAATATTAAATATTGCTACAAAGTCAGATATTACAATTCTTGAAACTCAGCTGTCACTAACCTTCAACTTTTCATTTGCTGCAGCAAGCTGATGCTGCAATACCTGTATTTGCTCTCTTTGGGAAGAGCACGTCTCCTGCAAATATATAATTTAAAAAATAAATAGTCATAATAGCAAATATATAATTTTCAAAATAAACAAGAAGATAGAACAAACCTCAAGGGCAGTAGTTTTTATTCTGATGCTATCCAAATCTTTTGAGGATTTTCCTGTGATTTCTTTATAGTTCACAAGTTCAACACTTAAACTCTGCACTTGAGCTAGTGTATGATCGCGTTCATCTCTTACTTGATGCAATTCACTTCTGAGGCAACCTACTTCCTTCATTAACTCTTCTTTCTGTTTAATAGCCTCTTGCTGAGATGACTGGAAGAACATCCAACACAAAAAGCTACAGGTCTTGAGTGACATAATTATTAATATAAAAATAATGACAAAATTAATAATTATCAAATGAATAGAGCAGAAGTAAGAGCTCATGTGAAATCAAACTGAAGAGCATCTCTCCATTCCCTAATTCTCAAACTCGGCTGAAAATTTGTATCCTTCCAGAAATTTGGGTTGACCGATGTGAATTTAATAATGTATATGGAAGAAATTTCACCATTTAATTAATACAAGAAGCCACATATGTATCACTATAACGAAAATAAATATCTTTATAACTTGATTAAAATTTGCAAGTGCCATTCTGACTCTAAGGATATATCTAGGTCAAACCATATAAACTGGTGAAAACGATATGAAATACCTTCCATTTGTTCCAAATGATTAAATTAAATAAGAATACATTAAAACAAGCAAGTAGATATGTGAAACAATTTATCCCACACCGGAGAAGTTATACTTCCTTTTCATATTGAAAGTTATCAGCAAGGGAAAAGGTTACCAATAAATTCCAAAATGGTATATTTAGGAAAATTGTGAGTGGTGAAACTCAAGGACTTCATAACTCAAGCATGCTAAAACTATCAACTTCTTAAATGCTTGATGCTTCTGATGAAATCCAACTCTTTAGCAGTAACATTACTAGTCATTTATAAATTTCATTTGCAATCTTAGTATTACATGAACTTATAGACTTTGGCGGTTCAATAGCCTTCATCCATCATATTTAATAGTGGGATCTCAAGCTAAAGTCAATTGTTAAAACCTCTCTGAACAGACCATGAATTTTTCAACTACAGTTCAAGCAAGATCGAGATCAAGCTCAATTAACCATCAACTCACACCAGATGACTCTAAGTGATCCAACTTATGGAATAACAGCAAAAACATATTGTCAAAACAACTTCAAATTGCTTGCCACATCTAATTACTGAATCAATGAGTGTCAGCTGATCATTAAGTAATTCATAGATATGAAATAACAACAGACAGCCTTCATTGGGAATTTTCGGCGAATGAGGATCCAAACACCAGATTCCAAAATGTTGGGGCAGTGCTTCATGGTTATGGTTATGGATGGTTATGGTTATGCGAGAAAGAGAAATGGTTCAATCAGTTGTTGGCTGACATCAACTAATTCTCAACAAAAATGTTGACCTTCAAACCAACAAATGAGACAGACTCTACGAAAAAGGCTCATAAGTTAGACCTGCCTATAATTCTTTTCTATTTATTTCTGTTTACAGACAATTGCAGCACAAGAATATGCTTTCTTTATAACATTTTGCAAAAGTAGCTCCTTAGCCATGTCAGACTTCAACTGTTAATGCCAGACTGCACAACTTCATTCTTATACAAGTTGTCCTTTGACATAGCTAATGTCACAACCAGGTTGCATTGGGTCCCAGCGCAGCTTGATCCAAAACCAAAGACATCCAGCTTCAGGCCTGACATTTAGACGTAGATCTAACCCATTAACTTGGATAGTTATCAGGTGATCAGGTAAGATTTATTTTTGGATTAGGCCCAAGTTCAAGAGACAAGGACCTATCCTTTTGAACAAATCTGTTCAAGACTAACCAGATGAGGCAAAATTCAGTTATATCCAAAACCAACCTATACCAAATTGTGGCCTTGAACCCATGCCCAACCATGGGTGAAATGGAAACAAGTCAGGTCTATATCATGTTGGGTGTGAATTGGCGTCGAGTCTGGCTGACCCAATTGCAACCTTCACATATTCTCCCATTTGACCTTGTCCATCAAAGGTTACCAATAATCCATCTAGGCAATTACAATCTACTCTGTCAATCATCAACAACTACTTCCTAATCTCAAATCTCCAACCCGTTGTGAACAAACCAGAGTTGGCTTATGAAGGTCTCCAAATCACCGCCTAAAGTTTCATTAGCATGTGTTCAACACATAAGACTAAATACTTGCGCCATGGCTTAGATGTTTGGTTAAGGTTACAAGGATATCGAGCAGAAGAAATAATTGATGACCACGCAATATGTACACGGCTAGGCAACCACCTGGCATCTAATGTATTTTCTTATACAAGCACCAGATGCAGATCAAACTATTAATCATAATAATGATTACAACCACACGCATCAAGGCCTGTCCCAGCAATTCAAGGTCAAATTTGCCTCCCTCTCTCCATTAATTTCTATTTTATATTTTGACTAGCAACTCTTTTTGTACAAGCTTTTCCACATACATTCCAAAAAGTTCTACCGGAAATATCTGATAGATTCTCCTTTTCTTTTGTAATTATTTGATAAAAATCTCAGACCCTCCATTCACAATCTTCAAATAGTTTTATTGTGTAGGGTTATGCTTCACCCTAAACTGGTGAAACCCTGTATTCCATATAGTGTGTCCATTTCTAGCCTTATCCATTTGATTTGCAAAGCCCCAATTTAGCATCCTAGTATTGGTGGCGATCATGTCATGATCCTGGATCCTACTCCTTGACATATGTTATGAGCCTTATTATTGCATTATAACAATCTCAGACATGCAGCAACAACACTAGACTTCAAATGCCCTTCATACTTTTTACCTTCACTTAGGTCTAATAGATATAACATCCTTGATAACTTCAATAATCTTCATGACAAATTCAAGAAATCAATAACTATCGAATAAAGGTATATCTTCTTATCACTTGCTGGGCCTCATTTTCAATTCTATGGAATCTTAGATGTTGTATTTTATTTTTGAACAATTTTTTACCTAACTTTAGTACTAATTTCATTTATAATTGTAAAGCTTCACTGTATCATGATTAGTCATAATCAAGCCTAACAAAACATCACACGATCTCTTACAATATAAGTCCTAATGTCAGTGCAACTTGGACATGAGATATAGGTGCCGAGTGTCTAAAGATCCACTACAATTACAACCCTTAGAAAAGTTGATTGATTTTAGGTCTTTATAAGTTTATTGATAAGTCAGATAAATGCGGTAGATGAGTGGTGGAAATAGTTTATGGTATGGAGTGTCATGGCTCAGGAGATCAGACTAGTTCATGTGTGATCATCACATGCCGCATAAGGCACAATGAAGGTCAGCATAAGATGAGCCAGTCATACCATAAATTTCCGCTTGATAGTATAATAACAAAAGAAGAGGGAGAAGAGTTAAAAGAAGAGGGTTAATGGGCAAAGCAACACATTTTGAGATTGATCATCAGACAAGATCTTCAGTTTGTCCCCGAAATACAACAGGATCACAGCCTAGAATGCATTAGCACTTGCAAAATCTAAAGATTTACTTCTATACACCTCAATGATTCTCATGAGTTTCCACCTATTGTCAAACTGATGGGAATTTAAAGGCATATAGTTATTGCATAATATTGACAGCAAACAACTAAATGCATACTCTAATGTTAGAACATGAATAGTACAAAATAAACAGCAAACTATAAGAAATAATATTGTCATATGAAGATAAGTTCCCTTCTTGGGTTGGTGGATCGAAGAATGTCTGTCCTATTCAAAAATAAAATCACTAGAAGAATTTCTTTTTTTTTTTTTTTGATAAAACTAGATAAATTTCTTTCAACAGTATTCCTGAAAGGTAGTTCTAAACATATTTATCATTTCAAAAATCAGTTCTGTTCGGCGCCGGTTACACACTACACACAACATATTTTTCAATAATAAGTACAAAAGAAAAATGTTTCCAAGTACCAACCAAGGTAATATTGCTCACTCATATGATATATAATTCATTGCTGTAAGCCAAAACACAATGGTGAATAACTCACCCTAGAAGAATCCAACTGAATCTTAAGAGAGTTGGTGTGATCCCTTAAACCAGTCAAGGTTTCCATCATAGCATTCTTCTCCTTCTGCAGTTTTGACATAGTCTCACCATTTTTCCGAGCCTCAGCCTGAAGACTGCTATTGTACTGCTGCAAACTAGTATTGTACTCCTGCAACCTCTTGTTGGTTTCTTGGATCATTTTCAGCTGAAATAACATAAGAAAGCAAGGTTCATATTGCATCCCTGAAATCTCCACCTATAAGCAAACACCATACCTGATCACTGAAATGTCTTGCTTCTTGATTAACCCTTTCAAGCTCTTCAGACATTGTGGCCAACAAATTTTCAGCCGCAACTCTTGCCTCTCTTTCTTCCTCATGGGATTTAATGGCAGCCTGTCATAATTCAAATTTGCAATCAGAAATACGCCAAGCAGTTCCCAAATAAACTTGAAATTTTCGAAAGTCCCACCGATTTGTCAGCTTCCTCCTTTCTAATGCTTTCCTGCAAAGATGCATGCTGACTCTGAAGCTCCTGGATAATTGTGGTCAATTCTTCAACCTTGGCCCTCATCTCAGCCTCTATAGAAAGATAAAAAGTAACCATATTAATACTACAAACGCTCAGCCTTCCAACTTCTAGTCGAAAAAAGAATTTTCAATGACAGCCAATCAAATCCCATGATAAGCAATCAGCAGTCCTGGACCAAGGTTCTTAACTAGAAGAACCTTTTCTCAGCTAATCAAAAGGCAAAAGTGACAATTACCAATGTCCGCATGCCTTTTCTCTTCAGAGTCCAACATATTTCTGAGCTTCTCTTGCTCTGCCATATAACCATCTTCAAGTTCCATGAACCATCTGATACAAGTCCTGAGCTTTTTTATGTACTCTATCATCTGCTCGCTCTTTCCCTATAATACAAAGAAAATTCCCACAAATTCGGTAAAATCGGAGCAATAATTAGACAAAATGGAAATTTCAGGCTGATTACCTTGTAATCATTCTTGTTCTTCCCCTTCATTTTCTCACCCAAGAGCCTCTCCACATCCTCCCTAGATCCAAACTCGATCCCGCCGCCATTGCTCCCAGCATCAGAGCTGGGAGCGGTGCCGGCAGCATGATCGCCATGCCCACCAGGATTCGGACCAGCATTGACAGTCGACAGCACCTGCCGGGCACGGAGGTTGGTCGCGGGGCCCACCATCTTCCCTACTCCAATCTTCCTTCGCTTGTCCACAGGCGCCTCATCTAAATTGTCCTTCTTCTGCAAGAACCGAACCACGGATCAATCCAAAACCCTAGAAACCGAAACCCTAGCCCTAGTAGGGGAAAAGAAGAGGGCAAACCTTACATTTGAGGGACTTCTAGAGGGGTTGGGGACCGGGGTGGGAGGGGGCCTGTTCTGGTTCCTGGAGGACATGGATTTAAGAGAAGATTAGGGTGATAGGGTTAGGGTTTTGAGGAGGGAAGTGGAGCTTTCTATTTGGGTGAGGGTGTGGGCCCGTGGAGTGAAGCCGAAGGCAAGCTGGGGGACGCGATAGCCGTCGCTTTGACGGCCAGAAAGAAGAAGATGGCGAAGAAGGCGAAGGAGGAGTAGGAGGAGGGGAAAATTCGAGGAAAAAATCGCTTTTTTTGCTTCGATCTTCTCTCTTCTCTCTTCTCTTTGGTGGGATTTAGGGTTAGGGTTTCGGAGGGAGCTTACGTCTCGTCTTTCTGATGTTTCGATCTCGATCTAGAGGGAGACGACGGTTTTGAAAGTTTTTGAAATCGGGAGCGGGGCGGGGTTGGGCTGGGACACGAAAATGCCCCTCGGATTCCCGTTTATTTACAACAAAGTCGTTTACTTTTATCCAGTGCACGGATCCCCTGAGACGGACTCCCCAATAGGGATGGAGAAAACGCATCCTTTACCCGGTTTGGACTTTTTTTTAAAAAATAAATAAACATACAATAAACAGAATTTGCATTGCCTGAGATCTATATGTGATTGGATGGGCTGCCAACATGAAATAAAATAATGAACACCATAGTATATTAATAAAGACGGTTCAGCTTGTTGATCTTCCAAAGCAATTGTACAAGAGAGAAGCAAAGAGGTTGAGAGATGCAAAACATTGATTAGGACTACAGATTTTGAAGTAGATAGAGTTCTCTCATTCGTAGTTATGCTCGGGCTGGAAAGTAACTTTTGTTTAAGATACAACTTCTCTTTCTATGGGTGTCTCTCTGGTTCCTCCTCAAGTAAGGTTTGATAAAGTTAATTTTGACAAATCAATCCAGGATTAATTACATGTGAAATCAAGATTTGTCTAGAGCGATGAATATAGGTGTATGGTCACCATTCGTGAGTTATCTTTCATCTAATGTCACTGTGTCCTTATTAAATATTCACACAGCTCTAGAAGGGATCAAGTATGGTGTATAGAGTAGACGTGTATCAAAGCTGTAGATTGGAAGAGATTCCCTTAAAGAGGTACCCTGTACGAAGGGTTATTATTTATTGTACCATCATTTATCGCATGAAATTTGCTGGCTATTAGACCACAAGCTATGATGAAGATCATATGTGCGTATCTCAAGGATAACTACATAAGAGCGTCAATATTTTTATTGCTTAAAATTTTCGTATGGTGCTTCAACTTTTTTCTAAATATCCCAAGATTAGTTGGAGCAAGTCCCGAAAAGCACAAATTTCAACTATGATCGTTTTTAAGACTTTAACATTTTTGTTTATGAAAAAGAGAATGAAAGAGGGAAGTGTGTATGATTCTATACTCCATTTTTACTCGAGCTTAACAACTTATATTTTTAATAGATTGAATTGCATAAAATACTCTCATTTTTTATAGATTGATGGATTGCCTAGATCTTTTGAATGAAAAGTTTAGACTCACTTCAATATTTATGCTTGTGAGTTATTTCTCTTGATATTATTTTAAGTAATACTACAGTAATATGCCACCATCAAGCTCTTAGGAGAGTAGGGCAAAAAACTATGCAAACACTTATTCGCAAGATGGATATTTGACATTAAAATCTTCTTAGGGTTCCCCTAAAATTCTTGTTTATAGTGGATATTATTAAATTCTCAATGTCTAAATTTCCCATCAAAATACAACACAAAATATGCTTTTTGCTTCCCTTGTCTCTTCTCCATCTTGAGGCTTTCCCTTCTCATTTTCTTGACAGCGATGTTGATATCATACAATAAAGACTCCATACTTCATATTAATATATTGTTACAATCCTCCTAAAACTCTCAATATTAATACAAGTATTTTTCTTTGAGCCCTTGTGAAGCCTATAAGCTAAATCAATGTCATTCTCATGATGATGATTATAATGGTTTAATAAGATACACTACATGTGTACATGTATGATAACATTTAGCATGTGTAGTAATGTGGATAACTGAAGTATAAACGGCGGTAATTCCAATGCATTTGATGTAGCTAATCAAAAAAAATATATAATGATGTCCAGTTTTCATCCTCTAATCTAAAATCATTGGTGGATGGTAGGTATCCTATATTTTTTTTGAGACGACGCATGTTTATAGGAAAGCCAAAAGCATCACTAATTGGATGATAATTTATATTGTATTGTGGAACTCTGCATCCATTATTCCTACTTAACTTTTGGATATTTTATATTGTAACTCTCTTAGATTGATCTATACAAGAATTGCATAACGTATCCAGCCTACCCAAAAAAAGAAATATATGATGGATAGATTTAATTATTTATTTATCATAAATTTTTGTTTATATAAGCGCATCATTTTCCAAGAGAATATAGTCCCATGTAGGAATGGTTTACAAATATGAACTAATAAAGTGATCCCAAATATTTAAGATAAGGTTTTTCGATTATAGCCATGCCTAAACGACTTTCACATACAGATTGCAAATTTTGAAACTGAGAAATTTTTTTTTTTTTTTTTTTTGCAAGGCTTTGTGAAAACAAATAATAAAACAAAAGCATTGAAGTCTATCACATCAAGTCCATGGAATCTAGAGCCACATCATTATATATTAACATGATGCACTTGTCCAAGAGGAGAGGGAAGGCAAACGACTTGCGATGGTTCCTTTCATGTTAGGGTTAAAAATACATGCATCTATATGTGATGCAAAGTCTTCCTTACGTTAGTTTTGCATAGATAGACACTTTTATTCTAAGCCTTCTATGGGCATACATTGCATGTATTGAAATACTGTATTAATTATATTGTTATAAATTTGTGCCCTCTTCATGGAAACTCTCAAGGATGTTTCCATTCTTAAAACCAAATCCATTCTCTCAACCACTATTTTAATCTAACCATTTGACTTCTATCCAATAACGGTATATGAATTTCAAACACTATACATAAAAAGCATCGTAAACCTATTAAAAACCATACATAACAGCACGAATATTTTTGTCCAGAGATAATTGTGGTCTTTAGATTTAATTTGAATCATCCCATCCATTCAAAAATAAATTTTTATTTTTTTTTAATAGTATCAATGTTATCCTCACTCTCTCAAATACAAGAGGGCATAAAAAAAACACTTCCATCTACTATCCGATCCATTGGGAAGAGAAGAATCATGAACTCCATCTCAGCATCGTTAGCATAATTCTATGAGTGATAGCTTTACAACTCCACACATCGGCCTCTCTCCCTCTTCTACTATCCCACAAATATCTTTACATGGTAAGTTTGACAAATTTTTTTATTAATTTTTTTCATTTTTGATATCATATGTTAATAGAATTTGAGTACTTTGAGCGGTTTCTATAATGATATAGGATATTTGTGAAGCATTCGGGTATGATAATTTATTTTTTTTTTTGATAGAAGGGAACATTATTGCTAACATTTGTATAAACTCATGAAGACGCTAATCAAATACATAATGTCGTATGAGTTATTGTGACATGATATGAAATAAGATAACTGTTGCTCCAATATGGTCAAGCTATACGGTGCAACAAACTAAGTAGATATCAACAAATTCCTTGGCAATGATATGTATTTTGCGATTTCACTATTTCATAGTATGACAGGTCCTGGGATCTATAAGTTGGATATGTGGTCGACTCAATTGCAAGTTGCCCTTGAATTTTGTGTTTTGCAATCTAGCGTTCCCCAATTCCTCCATCCTTACATCCTTGAGACAGTTCTACAAGTTATGGTTCTACAAGTCTACAACTCCATGGCTCTACCTCTGTCCCTCTCCTACAATCCCACAAACATCCCTCACAAGGAAAGATTGATAATATTTTTCCTTTTTATTTTAGGTATCCAATGTTATAGAATTTGAGCTCCTTGGTAGCTTCTGTAATGATATAGGATATCTGTTAAGAACACGAATACGATCAAAACTTAATGTTATTTTTCTTTCCTTTTAGGGTAGAAAGGACCGTCATTGTAAATATTTTTATAAACTTATAGAAGAGGATAAATGATATAACATGAGCTCTCACTAGCTGATACGAAATAAGCTAACTGCCATCCTAATATTCCTAAGCACTTCTTTATTTATATACTGCTACAGATTAAGTAGACATCAACAAATTCCTTGGAACAATATGAAGTCGGCAATTTCGCAATTACATATCATGGCAGGTCCCTGGATCTATAAGTTGGATACGTGGTCGATTCCATGGCAGATTTCCCCTACTCCCACTAAATTCGTTTCCCGACAGACCAGCAATTTTTCTGAAGCTTGGATGCTCGTTTGGTGACCGGCACTTTTCTCCCAATCTCCCTTGGATTCTTCCAAGAAGTCCAAACTTTGGAGGTGCCATGTCACATCCCCCCTCAACCCAAGACCTTAGCCCTACACACTACTGACAGACCCATTGCAACATTTTTATGATGATATTAGTAGGATGGGGATAGCTGTCCTACCAAATTGACAAGGTTGGGTATTGATAAGCTTTCGCCATAAGAAGCACATCTCCTTGTTATGATGGACAGATGGATGGACCATATAAGATCATGTGGTAGGTGTACCTTCATGAGATGTCTGATGGTGTTGCATGTGATAGAGACATGCAAACTACAAGCACATTCTAGTTCAATAATGTCAGAGATATATCATTTCCTCTAAGAAACCGAGTCGAATCATGTAACATTTCAGATGCAAGTTTGATGACCCTTGATTAAAAGCATACATGTAGATTGCTGTTTCCGTGGACGCAATTCTTGAATCCCTGATTGCTTGGAAAGTTTGCCATGGATGCATAAAGATCATGCACCAAGGTACAAATGCTCGGCTTTGCTTGTAAAATAATCAGTTCAAGTAAATTCAAGAGGTGCACGACAAATCTAATCGTGACAAAAAAAAAATAATAATAATATTTGCACCATCTTGAAGAGTAAGTCTCTTGATCTATACTAGAGAAGTACCCGGACATTTCTATGCAGACATGACCCAAACTTTGGTGACTGCACTGAAATGACCTGAACTTATTAAAGGGCTGTCACATGATGTAGATCAAAAGTGTAAGAAAACCAAGATCAAATAACCAAAAATATTAAAAGTTAAGATGGAAGAAAGATCATTAGACGCTCTGCACTATAAATTAGTCCATTCTATACTCCAAATATTTCTGTTTCGTTTATTTTGGATCTTTCTTCAAACATGATGATGATGGATGCATCTATTAGTGTATAAGACATAAAAGGCTTCATGTCTGGCAACATCCCATGCAGGATGTTTCTTCAAAGGTTGGTGTACTTAAAGAGTTTTATTTTGCTCTTCTTATTGTATAGGCTCCTTGTGTTTGCTGCTGCAATTTTGTTCTATACTAGCAGCTGTTTTTCAGTTGATCTTTGTACCTATTTTACTTGTTAGTTTAAGCTACAGCTCCTTATATGACCCCAAAAGAAAAAGGGCGAAGCCTTTTGTGTGTTGCTTTAGAGACTGGGACCATTAGCTCTTCCCTTCTCTTCCCTTATCTTGCTGGGCACTTTATATAACAATTATCTCTAGCAAGTATTGCTAATGATTCATCTTTATTACTCTTTGACTTGAAAGCTACGAAGAAGTGCACCAGCCAATAGTGGGATTGTGATTAGAAAGTCACATAAATGGTGGAGGAAAACGAGGAACAGTTGAGAGATAATAGCTATTCATGCTCCCCCTTTTTCACACGCATTGCACTTGTCTTGCATAAGAGAAATTATTGGTTACAACCATTCTTTCATATGTATCTAGCACCATTTAATAAAAATTACCACATCATCCTAAAAAATATATTTTTTTAATTCAAACAAACGAAAGTTATCAACTAGTTGTTCAAATAAACCTTTCTCTCTTCCAAGTTTTGAAACAAGCTTTAATGACAATGCCCCTTTTCCAATAATGAATGATATGGTAACTTTTTATTGGATGGTATAAGATACACATAGTAAAATGGGTTTAACCAATACTTTCTCCTTGCATGGTAAGTACATGCAATTTAAAGATTCTTATGTCTCTTTTCTTGATATTCTGATCATCAAAACAATAGAAACTTTATAGTTAAAAAATGAAAAAAAAAAAAAGGTCAGTTAAATGACACCTAAATTTCATGCATGATTCATTTAATATAGCACAATTCATCATGTCAAAAAATTGCTACACATGGTGCCAAGAATTCATATTGTAAGAATCATATCTAAAAAATTATGGTGCATAATGATCTTTGATGGTTTATTTATTGGTCTAATTTTAATTATTTGATTTTTCATTTATATTTTTTACCTATAGTTGATAATGAAAATTTATATAGGTGCATAGGGCATTTGATTCTGGAGCAAAATCAGGTACTATCTTTCTATCTTGCACTTGCTTGCTTAATTAGATGATAAGAACTTATTAGTGAAATATTAGCATATATAAGGTTGCATATGGAACCATACTCTCGTGATTTCATGATGTCAAAAATTGTTAAACAATGACATCAAAGAGTCAGATCATACGATCATTTGTCTTGATCTTACGATGTAAGAATTTTTAATATTTTATTCATGTGTCTAATTTGAATAGATTAATGTCTCATGAATTATTTCTCGTCTTTTAGATGGCAGTGATGACATTTTTTGCTGTCGAAATTCAAAGTTAGGCCGAGGTTGGTAATATATGACATGATGATATGATCCATCTTCTCCTAAAGTACTATGTGAATCCAAAGATATAGCTATCAAAACACCTCAATCTATAGATATATAGATCTAAAAGGAAAATCTTCTTATTAGGGTTTTTTTTGACAGAAGATTCTTTGATATTCAAATCAATCAGAATCTAGAAAATAGTGGAAAAAAGAGTTACAAGTAATAGTGGTCAAATAATTTACTTGATGGTCTCCTGTCCTTCCCTATCTATAGAGGAAGTTTGGTAGCTATTACTTGGGCAAGGTGTGTGTTAACTAAATGGCAACGGCTCTTGTCATGTTTAACTGTATAGTAAGCTCTCCCATATTATTGCTATAGTTATAACTACTTTAAACATGTAATTATAGCCAAGAGAGCATAACTGTCACCAATATTCATAGGTTAATATAGTCATCTTTTCAATTTGTTGATATCCAAAATAGATAAAGTCAAACATTAATTAGAGTGGCACCACTTCGATTATTACTGAGGTTAAAAATAGCAGATATCTGCTGCATCAACATCCATATAAAAGTATATAATTTATCCACGCTCATGGGTATGCAATTGGAAAACTATTGAATTTTTCTTCTTTTTTTTTTGTGCATGTATGTGTGTGTGTTTTGTACATCAAACCTCTAGGAACTTCATAAATGTCAGCATTTTCAACAAAGTATAGTTAGTTGCATGTTAGACCTAGAAATTATGGTTCACATGGTATGGCAAATAAATATTTTTTCCTTCTTATGTGCATCATACGTGCGTGATATGTTATTACATCTGTAATGTTTTTAGTGCATATATAATTAGAAATTGGAATCAATCTCATGGCTAAACTTAATATGACTGTTTATCTTAATTTGACAGCTTCTCATGTTATTATTTAATGTACCTAGGATTTTATTCATCCAAACAAGATATTGCATTTCAAACTCAAATCACATTGGACTTGATTTTAGTCCAAGAATAGGATCTAGCATGCGTTAAGGGTATCAAGCTATTTTCAATGACGGATGCATGTAATAAAATATGGGATCAATTGATCCCACAAAAAAAAAATATTATATATATTGATAGAAAAAGTAAAAATTGATTCCACTGATTTTATGAATTAATCTCATATCTCATGTAAGATGTTGAAGAAGTAAAGAATAAAAAAGATCACATAAAAAGATTAGTTATGACCTACATTCTCTTTCTTCAATGACTCATATGTCCTATCTCTCTCTCCCTCTCTTCATCTCTCGTATCATTTTGACCTCTCCCTCTTTCTTCCTTTCTTTCTCTTTCTTTCTTTCTCTTTCTTTATTAATTATTTTTTTATTTATTTTTTAATATCTCACTCCAACCCCATCTGTCCATCTCTTATATTTAAATCTCACATCAATTTATTTTTTATATCCTAAAAAAGTTATATTAAAAAATAAAAAAGAGTAATTATAACACACATTTTCTCTCTTTAATGACTCACATATCATATCTCTCTCCCTCTCTAACACCATTTCGATCTCTCTCCCCCTTTCTCTCATTCTTTTTCTTTCTTTATTTATTACTTATCTATTTATCTTTTTCTGCATTTGATTGAAATTATGAGAGGATGGATGGATGGAATTGGAAGGATGGATGGTCTCCATCCACCATCTGATTCAAAAAGTTATAAGAAGAATGGATAAAAAAGAAGAAATTATCTATCCATCTTGACCCATCATTTTGCATCATCTCAAATTGAAAGGATGAAGGAAGGATGGATGGAGTATTTAAGGATGGATTTTAAAATTGACAAAATTATCCCTCATTAATTATTTATAAAAAATAATATTTTTTTACTTTTTCATTCATATTATTTATATATGTCTTTATATATACTATTAATCATATACTATTGAATTCTATTAGTTCTTATTTTAATTTTAGTATATAATTTTTATAATTATAATTAAATAATTAGATTATCTTTATTTTTTATTCATATTTTTTATATTTTAATTAACTATTTAAACTAAATTATAATTAATTAGTTATTTATATAATTAATTTTTTAATAATTAATTTATAAAATTATGTATTAAATTAAATATTTATATAATTTTTTATATGATTATAGATTATAAATTGATAATAATAATATTTTCATTAAAGAATGTTTAATAAAATGTTATACGGATATCATCCATCTTTCCTCTCATTTTTTCTATATATATCAAACAGAGAGAAAATTATTTCTATCTATTTTTTTATGTTTCACTAGATATATGAGAGGATGGATTGAAAATCCATCTATTCGTTCCTCCGTCCATCTTTTCTCATCCATCCATCCTTCTTTCAATCTATCTTTTATATCAAACAGAGGATTAGTGCCCCACTCCGACTCCATAATCTCCATCTATCCATCTCTTGCATTTAAATCCACATCAATTAAGCTTTTATATCTTAATCAATTCAAATATACTAAAAATCACATGTTCTTCTTGTCTGTCTTCTCAATCTGAACTAGGTATGTCTCTTTTAATTTTTTTTTATAAATTTTTTTATTTTTTTTCATTCATATCAAATATATATGATTAGAATTAGAGCTGACAAAATATGATCGAATTCGCCTACCCGATCTGTATTCGACCTACCATAAATAGATTTGGGTTTAAGCTGAATGGATTTGGATCATAAATGGGTCGATCCGTTTAACCCATTTAATAATTAAGTTGAATTTAGATTTTAGATTTCTGACCTGTTTAATCTATTTAATATACAGATCGGGTTGAATCAGATAATTCATTTAATCTGTTTAACCTGTTTAATCTATTTCTGACCTATTTAATCCAACCTATTTAACCTGTTTAATCCATTTAAGATCCGTTTAACCTATTTAAAATTTATTTAACCTGTTTCTGACCCATTTAACCCGACCTGTTTAACCTGTTTAGCTCGTTTAATCTGTTTAATCCGTTTAACCTAATTTGACATATTTAATAAATGAGTTAAATGAGTTGGATCGGATTACCTGTTTAATCAACAGATCAAATTTATGTTTGAATTATTTATCCATTTAATAAACAGATCGAATTTGGATTGACGATTTTATGACCCAACCCGTTTATGACCTGACCCGACCCGATTGCCACCCCTAATTAGAATAATTTTTGGTTAGCTGTTATAATTTTAATATTCAATAATATCTAAAATTTTACTATGGTGCTTCTTTATAATATTTTATTATAAAAGATATTTAAGATATTATACATTATTATTTTTTATAGATTTTATTATTTTTTAAAAAATAATATTTTATTATTATTATTATTATTTCGTCTTACTCTCTTGCGACTCCTCCACTTCTTTATTATATTGATCCCATAAAATAAAATTTTTGAATCCACCATCGGCTATTTTCACTGTTTTTTTTTAGTTTCTTCTCTTTTTTATGTGTAATAAAGCATTCAAAATAGGGTGTCAAGCCATTTTCACGTTTTTTTTTGTTTCTCCTTTTTGTTTAATGTGAATAAAAGCATTCAAAATAGGATTATGTGGGGATATTTTTTCTCCTTTTCAAAGTTTATTAGTAAGTAGAAACATCAATCACTAATACTGGAATCTGCATGTTGATCGAAGACCACTGTACAAATCTGCCCCTTGCAATATATGAGGTAGTATTTTTTTTTTTTCAAACTATTTTTGAAATATAAAATAACAAGATAATCAATTCTAATAAATAAAAAACTTCAATAGCCCACATTTATGTTATATATTAAGCAATAAACTTAATGGTGGTTGAGAATATTAATGCCAAAATCATAAATATTTGATATATACTAAGCAAGGACTTTGATGGAGAAGTATATTCCATTGATGCCATTATTATCGGAGTTCATATGGTAAATAGAGAGCTCATCACAAGTCTTTATTTTGGCTTAAAATTAAGTTTAGTCATGCTAGATGATTTTTTTTTTAAAGAAAAATATGCTTGGTTGTGAATTTCATCCTTGAAATTAGTTTGTCAAGCTCAAGCTTGAGCAAGGCTGATTCACCAAATCCCTAGCTACATACATCAACATTAATGGGATGAGGTTTCGAGTTGCTAGTGTGCCCATAAGGAATTAAGAGAATATTTGGTTCGTGATCGAAATCAACATCGGAATGGAGATTTATATCCTTAGGGGAGGGTCAGGATTGGGCTTTAAGGGTTTGGATTATTCCCATTCCAGTCCGGAATCAAAATCGGAATCAAAATAAAATTTTTTCTAATCAAATAGTTGAAATAGGAGTCATTCATTTTCATTTTCATTCTAGCTTCTAACTTCCCCTAATGAAATACCTTCTAAAGGCGGTAATAATTAGGTTAGATCCTATGTTAATTCGAGACATAAAGATCTAAGAAAACTAGCAATACCAGCTCTTTTTTGCCAAGTAAATGGGTTAGAACTCAAAAGCTAAACCTGATTCATTAATTTAAACAAGCACCTGGCCTCCATGTGATTGTTTGGTAAATAAATTGAGTTGGGTCTTGTCCACAATGAAATGCTTAATCTATCAGACATATCTAACATGTTAATATGACATGGTTAATTCAGTCCGACTTGAGCAACATGCTCCCTTATGTAGGTGAAAATGAGTTCCCCAGCAGTTTTATGTGGGTCCGGGTTGTAGTTGCATCAAGCCAAGTGAATTAGTAGATTAAATGGATTAAGCCAGGCTAGATTTTTTTTTTTTGCTAAAAATTTAGCCAGGTTGGATTATTAAGTGGCCCGTCACTTGGGCCTAATTCAGCCCATGAACGAAGAAGTAGCCCACAGCCCATCAGTCTAGCCCGGCCCACGCTTCCCCGGATCTTTCATCAAGCAGTTAGAAAAACACCGCGAACCACCGAAAGTCTAGATCACATCGATCTATCGAGGCGGAGTTCTCGATGCTTGGCAAAACCTCCAAATGAGAAGAAACGGAGCCACTTTTCCATCCCCTGATCTCTCTTCTCCATCATCTTCCCCTTTCCAAGAATCCATAGAGGCAGCCATCTCTCCTTCTTTTATACTTTTCCAATGGAAGTTAACCTCCCTCCTAGTCTTGGCCACCTGACTTCGGATCTCGGCCACCTGACTTCGGATCGTAGAATCCAGAGCGATTCTTTGGGCTTCCCCTGTTCCTCGATTGGATTCCAGACCCTGAAGCACAAAAAGATCAAATTTTTCCATGGATTTGATAACCTTTTCGCGAGGAAAAAGATCTCATCTTCTCCTGTCAAGTGTTCCTCCGTGCCGGAGCAAGGTCTCAAGCCGAAACCCAGGCGAAAACCCCAGCCAATCGTCGAGAAACCAGACCCAGAACCTTATTCCAATGATGCCCACTTCGCTTCCCCCGAGGCCTCGGGCCTCTGCAGTCAAATCGAGAAGCTGGTCTTCTTCAAAAGGTATGAAGAAGCCCTTGAATTGTTCGAAGTCTTGCGGTCAAGGAGCGGCGTTGTCATCGGTGCCAGCACGTACGATGCGCTGGTGAATGCATGCATTAATCTGGGGTCGGTCAGAGCGGTCAAGACGGTGTTCCTTCATATGACCGAATCCGGGTTTGAATTTGATCAGTATATGAGGAACAGGGTGCTTCTGATGCACTTGAAATGTGGCATGTTGGCTGATGCTCGACGGTTGTTTGATGAAATGCCCGAAAGGAATATTGTGTCGTGGAACACCATGATAACAGGACTTGTGGACTCTGGATCTTATGAAGAGGCGTTTGATCTCTTCTTATTGATGTGGTGGGAGACATCAGGTGTTGGGCCACGCATGTTTGCAACCATCATTCGGGCATCTGCTGGTTTGGGGTCTGCATTTGTTGGCGGGCAGTTGCATTCCTGTGTTCTGAAGATGGGATTGTATGGGAATACCTTCATTTCATGTTCACTCATCGACATGTATGGTAAGTGTGGGTGCATCGAAGAAGCTCAGTGGATCTTTGATGAGATGCCCGAGAAGACTATTGTTGGATGGAACTCAATTATAGCGGGGTATGCTCTTCATGGATATGGTGAGAAGGCTTTGGATATGTACTATGAGATGCAAAGTTCCGGTGTCAAGATGGATCACTTCACGTATTCAATTGTCATCAGAATATGTGCCCGGTTAGGTTCATTGGAGCATGCAAAGCAAGCTCATGCCGGTCTAGTACGGAATGGGTTTGGGCTGGATATCATTGCAAACACAACTCTGGTGGATTTCTACTGCAAATGGGGCAGGATGGAAGATGCAAAGAATGTGTTTGACATGATGCCTCGCAAGAATGTTATTTCTTGGAATGCTTTGATAGGTGGGTATGCTAAGCAAGGCATGGGACACAACGCTGTTGAGATGTTTGAGAGCATGGTTAAGGAAGGTATGATTCCGAATCATGTTACCTTTCTAGCGGTCTTAAGTGCATGTAGCTGTTCTGGTTTATTAGAAAAAGGGATAGAGATTTTTGAGTTGATGGGTCGAGACCCGAAGATGAAGCCACGGGCAATGCACTATGCCTGTATGATTGAGTTGTTGGGCCGAAAAGGCCTATTGGATGAAGCATTTGCTATGATAAAGAGTGCTCCTTTTAGCCCCACAAAAAACATGTGGGCGGCATTGCTGACATCCTGTAGAATTCACAGGAATATAGAGCTTGGGAAATTTGCAGCAGAAAAGCTTTTTGGGATGGAACCTGAAAAATTAAGTAATTATATCGTCCTTCTCAATATATACAATAGTTCTGGGAGAGTGGATGATGCAGCCAGGGTTTTGGAAGCCTTAAAAAGGAAGGGTTTGAGATTGCTTCCTGCTTGCAGTTGGATTGAGATTAAGAGACAGCCTCACCTGTTTCTTTTTGGAGATAGATCTCATCCACAAAGTGTTGAAGTCTATAGAAAATTAGATGCCCTGATGGAAGAGATAGTTGAACTTGGTTACGCTCCAGATGGGAATAAACCTTTGCTTCCTGATGTGGGAGAGCATGAGCAGCAGATTTCTAATCATCACAGTGAGAAGTTAGCAATTGCTTTTGGGCTCATCAGTACACCAGATTCGACTCCTCTGCAAATTATCCAAGGCCATCGGGTCTGCACTGATTGCCATAGCGTAATTAAGCTTATAACGGAAGTTACGAAAAGGGAGATTGTTGTGAGGGATGCAAGCCGGTTCCACCATTTCAGAAATGGAACTTGTTCTTGTGGGGATTACTGGTAACTGTACAGTTGCAAGGGATGTGATGTCTTGTGGATAAAGAATGCTCCCAGTTGGGACTGGAGGTCTTTAATCCCTGACACTGGTATGAGGTAACTTACATTATATTATCTGCTAATTCTTTTGAATTGCAATCTAGATAACACTCATTTGTTGTTAAAAGAGCAGTAAAAACTAATTAGTTTCCATGAGGTTCTTCTTTTATTTGCTCTGACCATGTGAAATGCGAATAAGGTTTATCAATATTGACATTACTGTTATTCCATAAATGTAAGTTTGATTCCTCAGACTGACTCGGGTGATTTCGTCCTTGAATCTTGGTGGGTTTGTAAACTGAAAACAATTCATATTGCTATATTACCATGGGGAAGAAGATGTTTCTTATCGAAAGGAAAAATGATTGTAGCTCTATCTTTCATATTCTCCATGAGCTCTTGTATTTGATATAAATGAATTTAATTGGTATTCTCCATGAGCTCTTGTGTTTGATATAAATGAATTTAATTGGTGCCCTTTTAGTTTCATCTTTCTTGCATGTTACCTAATTTCAAGTGATCTGTGTAGGCATTTTACCCAGTATACATCATCATAGTCTTCGAACCTAAATCATCATGCGTAATCGTTGTTGTGGATATGAATTCACTGAAACTGAATGTCTGGAAGTGATCCACATCAAACTCTGTTCTATATAATCTATAATCCTTGAACACGGCCGCCTTCTATATCTTGCATGAGAGAGCATCTAATCTTTCTTTATGTTGCCATTGTGATATATTTTGCCCAAGTCATACTCTCTCTCTATCTCTGTTTGTACGTGTGTGTGTGTGAAGAAGAAAATTCCTGGCTTCCTTGCCTCCAGTCATACTGAATTTTGCCTACTGATCTCTGTAACATCTATTTGGAGGGGCATCGCAGTTTATTTTTGTTTGAAGAAAAGTTGCCATCAACATCTCTGATGTATTGCTCTTATTTTTGTTCTCTCCAATGCCCACTCTGAAGCAGCTTTTCCTAATCTAGTTTGTCAAGGCCCATAAACGGAATGAGGGAAGCTAGGGAGGTGATGCAGATCTCCAAACATCAAATTGTTTCTAACCATATTAGTGTTGCCTTCAGAGACATTGCAAAATGCAATAGAAATCATTTCTGCTTTTATCATTCAGAGAAAAAGGCAACTTTATGAGTGCTGTTCTTACTAAAAGTGATGATGCAATCAAAGTATGCTCATGGTATCTCCTACGGAGGCAATGCTTTAACTGGTTGACTGGCCATTTCTAAACTCAACGTAGGAGTTATTCTTGCAAAGTGCCCCTTAGAAGATATTGTACTACCACTTCCTTTAAGAGTCGCAAGCTCTTTATACCATCGTGAGCTTTGTTGCTATAAACTAAACTTTTAGGATCCATTTTTTAGTAGATAAATTTTATGAAAAACTGATCAACTCGGTTATTGACCAACTTATCTATGTTCTTATACTTCTCTAGATGAATAAACTATTTTTCCATAGATAGCATTTACCGATACAATGAGGATAATATTTTACCCATTTAGGAGGTGGATAAGTTATTTTTCCATCAACCAGAAAAATAATTTATTTTTTTCTTAATTTTATAATCATAATATAATATAATATAATTATTATATAATAATATAATGTAATATATATTATCTATATTATATTATATGATATAATATATAATATATTATATTATATATAGTAATATTTATATGATAAATGGTATTATGGGAAATATAGGTACATTTTAGCAACTTATCCGAAAAGATAGTAATGCAAAAAAAAATGAATAATAGATTCTAGTGCCATTTTCTAATGCATCAAAGAATATCGATAAATATTTTTCTATCTAAATGTTGTATGAAAAATATTTATTTAAAAAAATATAAATTTTTAGGTAAGTTTTTTACCCTCCAAAGAATTGGCTCTTAAAGTTTTATTTTATGCCCTTTCCTTTCTAAAGTTGCCTTGTATAGGATTTAAAATATAAATGTAAACATGTTGACATTAACTTGAGAGCCATTCATTAAAAATTTTTGAACTTTGTTCAACCATTTATTAAAAGTTTGAGATTTTTGTTGAATTTTGTTTAACTATTCACTCAAGATCAACTCAATATGGGTCAAAAAGCTTTGCAAGCCAAGTGTATGCTTCTATTTTTCTTTTAATGAGCTCATGAGCTTTTCATTTCTAAGCTGCCTCGGTACAGTGCTAGATTTGTTGCAGCAGTAGTGGAAGGATGTGAATGACTTCCTGCAACTCTTTATGAGCCATATGTAAAGATTTGTCCTTTTACATGTGTTTTATCTATGCAAAAAGAAAATAAAGGAAGTGAAAGGGCAAATGTATCAATAACTTTACAGAATGGTGCCTCCACTGCCTCCAATTGTTGTCGTGTGGCATGTAATGATTCGTAGCCATTTCACCCTCATCACCACACCTTTCATCCTCACCTCCAATTCATCCATGATGTGCATGGTGTCAGCTTCATTAATGCTTTCAGCTCTTGTACAACCAATGGCAATTTTTGTTATCTGTCTGCAGCAATGACTGCCATTGTCTTGTTCATCATGACTTCGGTTTGCCATTCATCATCATGGCACCAATTGCATGCGTAGTAGGTTTTGCAGTGGCAAATTTTATTACCTGCTGGTTCTGGTGAAGGCAGGCGTGGAGATGCTAATTCCATGGGCAATAGTTTTTGAAGTGACAGTGTTTTTGATCTTCTGGTTCTGGATGAGTAAAGCTTTGAAACACGCGGAGCCCTCTGCACAAAATGAGGGTGCAGCCCTGGGCACGCTGGCCGCATAAATATCTTCTGTATCATCTTCTGGTAGAACGGACTACATTTTTGGATTATATACAAAATGAGCTTGATTAGGATTTTGATAATATCTTAGCTCATGGTATTGTCTATGCAATATGCACAATTTAATGCACTCTTTCGTCATAGATGCTCTCTGTCTCGAACCACCAGACTTTTTGCTGGGGATGAAACTAGCCTAAGCAACCCAAATTTTGTAACTGCTTGACATTCCACGCCAAAAAGCAACGGAAAATTTCATTCAAAAATGTTTGGAACAAGACAATGAAACAATTATTTAATACTTGATTTTTATGATTTAGATGCAGAAACACTTTGGATGTGACTGCAAACACAGGCAAAAGCATCTACTAATAGGTGGCTTTTGGTGATTCAAATGAGATCACTATCGAGATTTAAAATTAGTGATTTGAATTGTGAGATGATCTGATTCTTAGTGATCTAAAATCACTGTTTGATAGTCTATGGTTCGATGATTAAAAATCTTCAAGCATCCACGGCTAATTTATTTGATATTTTATGAGAATCTAAAATTATTATCCATATAAAACCAAAAACTACCCCTGATCTATTTTACAAAAATATATTTATTAATTATATAAAATATATTATAATAATATATATTTATCAATCATATAAAATATATTATAATAAAATAATTATATATTAATTATTAATATATTCCATACGAATATATTTATTAGTCATACAAATTATTAATTCTATAAAAATATATCTATTATTACTATTATAGAATTAATATTTATATTTATATTTATAATATATTATTTCTTAATACTAATATTCATTTTAATTAGAAAATAAGATAAATAGAATAATATATTAAATAATTTTATTATATAAATATAAAGTATAATAAGATATTTTTTATTCCAATTTAAATTTATCATTGAATAATAATATGACAATATTATGATTAATAATATATTATAATATAAAATATATCATAAATATAATATATAATATTATTATAATATAATATCAGATATATAATATATTAAATATATTGATATGTCAATTTTTTTTTGAATTGATACGTATTATTGTCTTCAAATTTTAATTCAAAATCACTGTTCGAAAGTGATCCGAGGTTCTTAACCTTAAAGATGAGTATCTTATTATTAAATTAGGCGGTGATGTGAGGAGTAAAGATGATTTAAAATTATGATTATATAAAATTATTATGATATAATTAAATATAATAATTTTATTATTTTTATTTATATCATCTTTGATTTAAGATTAATCACCTCTTAGCAAACGTGCACTACTGGAGAGCTTGTTTGTCACGTCTCTTCTGGAAACAGTTATTTACTTGGATGGCCCGGTTATAATTGGTAGCTTCTCGTGCGACCGCGAAGTAGCGAGCAGTAACTTTTGATACCTTTTATGACTGTACAGTCAACAGTGTACAGGTGCAAGAAAAAGCAGAATATCTTCAACATTCGCCCCAGACGATGGTTGGGTGAATGACAAGAAGCGAGTCAATTCCAAACAAACGGGATCCTCTCCGGTCGTTTTTCACATCGTGATGCCATATGATCGCTACCATATTACTTATTTTGGGGGATGGACGGCCTTCTTCATCTTCATACATACGGTATATCTCATTAATTAAAAAATATCTAGATATATTTCAGAATAAATTTATTTTGGAGATAGATAATATGATAGCTGCTGGAGTAAACCAAACCGATCGACCCTCAATTTTTGTTACTACAACTCTGACTGTATATTAACTGAATGTGCAGTCCCGACTCTTCATCAACCAATTGAACAAACCTCACCGACCTATAGTCAGCTGACCGACTAATGTTCAACTATTACCGATCAATAACAGATAATTGGAACCCTCTGCATAACAGAACTACTAGCCAACGGACGCTCATATATCCTACCAACATATGGTCGGTAATCTGTTCAACTTACCATAACCGTTACGAATGGTTATCGACTACGTGTCACGACCATTAAGAAAAATTAACGGCCCACTAACTCTATATTTATGGCCCAATGATTTAGCGTCATAAAAAATGGGACTCCATGCTCGACGGTTACATCAGATTCATCTATACAAAAGGAGTAAGGGAACAATACTGGTAAGGCACTTTGAGGTTAAAACTCTGTTACTCTCAAATCTACTGTTCATCAATTTTTTCTCTGACTTAAGCATCGGAGGATCCCTGCCGGACACAACTCCGATCTGTGAGAACGCTGTTTTGCAGGTGCTCATCATCGGCGACAGGCGAAAGGGAGTTGGCAGTAACAGATTGTGTTGTGGTTTAAAGAGGACTTCTTTAGTTCTACATTGGTTATGAGTCAAGAGAAAATATGGCTTATATAGATTGAAACCTTTTCTCCCAACGTGAGGCGCCTTTTAAAGGACAAAATCGTGAGGCTTTAAATGATCAAGGCCTATTGAAGCCTAAAGGCCCACTGAAGCCTAAAGATGGTTATGAGTCAAAGTGGACAATACCGCACGTATTAGGAGGCAACAGACATAAGCCAATCATCCGAGCCTATTCGACCCCTTGACCCATGACCACAATATTGGCGCCGTATGTGAGAAAGCCTCCTATCCACACATACTTCCTCTTGATTGGGAGGCTGCATTGTGGTGTAGATGGCTTCTTTAGTCCCACATCGATTATAAGTCAAGAGGAAATATTGTTTATATGGATTGAAACCTTCTCTTCCAATGTGAGACGCTTTTTAAAGGGCAAAATCGTGAGGTTTTAAATGATCAAGGCCCATTGAAACCTAAAGGCCCACTGAAGTGTAAAAATGATCATGAGTCAAAGCGGACAATACCTCATACATATGGAGGCAGACATAAGTTAATCATCTGAGCCCATTCGACTCCTTGATCTATGACCACAATAATAGTCATTTACTTTGGCTGCAATGTTAAAATCATTGCAAAGCATTAAAATAAAAAATCAACGGCTACCATGTTAAAATCATTGCAAAGCATTAAAATAAAAAAATCAACATTGTAAAGGATCCAAACCTTATTTCATGACTCTTAGGATCTATTTTTTCATGGATAAATATCATGATAAAATTGATCAATTTTTTTAGTGACAAACTTATCTATATTTTTAATGCTTCTATAGATAGATGAATTTTTTTTTTATGTATAGTATTTATCCATGAGATAGAGAAACATCTTACCCATCTAAGAGGTGGGTAAATCATTTTTCCATCAATCAAAAACAATAATATTTTTATTTCATTCCTAATATACCCCTAATCGTATAATAATATAATAATAACATATAATACTATCTTATATATAATGTAATATATTATTATTATTGAAAAATTATATTTTATTATTTTAATATATGATTTTAATAATATGATCTTATAGTATAATATCTTAGATTATCATTATAATAATATAATATAATAATATATTATTTTGATATATATTAATAATATATACTATATTATAATATATATTATTTTACTATATATAATATAATTTATTATATGTATAACATATATTATCTATATTTATGAATATATTATATAATATTATATAATATAATATATAAAATATAATATATTAAAATATATTATATTATACTATATTATTATATATAATAATATTTATATAATAAAAAATAATATGAAAAATAGGGATAGATTTTAACAATTTATCTAAAAAATTAGTAATACAAAAGGACATGGATAATATTTTTTTGAATTATTTTTTAATATATAAAAAATAAAAATAAATTAATATTTATCAAAATATTATTTTAAAAAATATTTATTTAAAAAAATATAAATTTTTAGATAAATTTTCATTTCAAAAGAATGGACCTTGGGACAACGTATTGCTGTAGCCGATCATAGTTGTAAAGGACCAGTCTGAGTTCATCGATAGCCTCGGTCCTACTACTCGTGGGAACACTTGCTGATTTCGACACCCACCATTGATATGATTTAAGTGGACATGATAAGCTAAGAACGGCTGATGCGACACAAAAGGGCCACCTCGGTCCACCATTCCTGAATACTCCTGGTGTTCCAAATTCAAACCAGAGTGCATAAGATGTGGTGCTGAGGGTTAGTCGTGAAAGGCAGCGGAATCTGAATGGCCTACCACATTGTTATTAGATATATTAAACAATTAATCTTTAACATACATTATACTTATTCGAGTATAGAAAACGCTAAATGCACCAACTTCACCCAAAAAAAATCCAGAACACTCATACAGATGGGCCCCACATATAACGTGGGACACAGTTATGTGGGTGTAATAAAAGCGGGTGTAACTAGAGAAATTCTCCGTAAAATCCAAGTAAGGCCCTCCGAGTTCTAATCTCATTTGCATCAGGCCGTTCAAACAAATCCCATCCAACGGTTACGAATGGCGATCCGCGTGCTATTCCCTCATTGGGCCGGTCAAACCCCTCCTCCACGGCTATATAAATAGAAGCGAAGCCCCCCCAAACGTCTACTGGAGAAAAATAAAAGATCCATCCTTTCCGTCCGAAACCTCATCAAGATCTCCTCCTCTTCTTCAAACCCTAGCTTTAGATTTCTATTACCATGGCCGGAAGAGGGAAGGCTATTGGTTCTGGTGCCTCGAAGAAGGCGATGTCGAGGAGCAGTAAGGCGGGGCTCCAGTTCCCCGTTGGTAGGATCGCCCGATTTCTCAAGGCCGGCAAGTACGCCGAACGCGTCGGCGCCGGCGCTCCCGTCTATCTTGCCGCCGTCCTCGAGTACCTCGCCGCTGAGGTGCGGATCCGTTCTCGTTTTCCTGCTTTCTTTCTCTAATCCGGTTTTGGGTATTTTGTCCACAAATTTGCTGCTCTTGAGATTTTCTTGTTTGCTTTCTTTATGCAGTTTTGTTTATTTTTATTTTATGGAATTTCTCTTGGGGATTTGCTTATGTCGGTATTTTTCTTTACTGTTTCTGATTACATGTGATGGCCTTTTACTTTTTCGGGTTCGGGTCCTTTGGATTTTGTTTTTGTACGCTAAAAATATCGAGCTCTCCTTTATTTTCTTTGTAATTTTATTTTTCCTAATTTCTCAAATCTGAGGAATATCGGTATTATTGATTCAATATATTTTATAATTATAATTGAAAATCTGATCTTTATTTTTTTTTAAATTGCTAATTTTAAGCCTTTTCGGTTACCTGGGTTTCTTTTAATCTCATAATATTATTCTTTCGGTGCTCTTTTTTTTCGATATTTCTTTCGTTTTCTCGTTATTTATAGCATATATGTCAATGATCTGATATTTGGTTGGAAAAATTGCTCCTTTTTCTGTCCTTTAGACCTTGCGCTCTGTGTATTTTAGGGATAGCTTCAATTTTTGGTGGTATTTCAGGAAATTAATCATCCAATTTTCTCTTTCCCCTTGTGAATAGGTCTTGGAGCTCGCTGGAAACGCGGCGAGGGACAACAAGAAGACTAGGATTGTCCCGAGGCACATCCAATTGGCGGTGAGGAACGACGAGGAACTGTCCAAGCTACTGGGGACCGTGACCATTGCTAACGGTGGTGTGATGCCGAACATCCACAACCTCCTCCTCCCCAAGAAGGCCGGCGGCTCCTCCAAGTCTGGTCCTGCTGATGATGATAGCTAAACAGCTAAACGCTGCATTTTTTTAACTTATCTATCTTGTCTTCCTCTTGTAGACTAATGTGGGGTGGAAAATGCATCAACTTTAGATTTCTTCTTCTTTTTACTTTTTTTTTTTATTTTTTTTTTGTATTTTGTTGCGTTTATCGCTTGTTCTGAGATTTGAATTTAGCGAATGGAAAAGAGAAAATCTATTTCTCTGCTAACTTTCACTTTTTGAGGATGGTTATTATGAGTGAATTGGGTGCTGAACGAAATATTTGTATTGGCATGGTCAAAGATAGAGCTGTCAAAAAATGGGTCAGGGCTTATGGGTCACCTTATTTGGCTCTAAAAATGAGTTGGGCTAGAAAATTTTGATCCATATATGTAAGTGGGCTTTTTGGGTTGGCCTCTATAGTCTATGAGCTGAATTGGATTAGGGTCGGATCAGCTTGTGGGCTGGTCTATACCTGCTAAAAAGTAAAAATATTAGAAGTCTAAAAGGTAAAGAGGGTCTAAAAGTCTAAATGCCTTTGGGTGTTTAGGGTTAGGTGTTTAGGTGGGTTGGGTCAGTGGGTTTTTTTTTCTTTTTTTATTGTTGCATTCGAGATCTTCATTTTCTTTGTGATCTTGGATGACTCGAATCTTTGGCTTTGTCTTTGTTGATTTTCATCGGTCCCAAACTGAGGTGACTTCGACCTCTTCTGCATTCTCTTCGACGGTTTCGTCTTTTTCGTGCCTCTTTTCGGTCGGTCTTGTCTCCTTCGAATCTGTTAGGATTTGATGCTTCGAGATTCAGTTCACATTGAGTCTACAGCAAGGTTTGTGGTGAAAAATGGAGTTCAATGAAATCAAGATCATCCGAAACGGAGTTCGGATGGAGGAGATATGAATTTTTGAAGTCGGCATGAGAATCGAGGCGATGGAGGATTGCCGGCGATCGGCGGTGGGCGGCAGCGGCACGGTCGTAGGCGGTGGCGCGCGGGATGTGCGACCCAGGCCCGCGGCCCAGGCGGGCGCACGGCCTAGCGGGGCGTGCGACCTAGGCCCGCGCGCGCGGGCCGGCCCAGGCCAGCGGCTTGCTGGCCCCTTTGCCTCGGTCCACCGTGGATCGGGCGGTCTACGGCGGGGTCTGTGGACTGCATGGGCGTTTCCCACGCGTTTCTCGCGGTCCACGGTACTATTTCGTGGATCGGAGCGCGATTCAACGGCCCAGGTGGCTCTCGGTCTTGATCCGACGGTCTGGGACGCTGATTTGGCTTGTTTAGGACTCCTAATCCCTCTCTAATCAGGTTTTAAGCTCTGTTTAACCCTTTAAAAGGGCCTGAGACGAATAGAGAAGGGAGGTGGTTCAGTTTTTTGCCGTACAGAGCCGTACGAACCCGATTAGAGAGAGAGAAAGGCGAGAGCGTTGAGAGAGAAGGAGCAGGAGGCTCCTGGACAGCGGTCGCCAGGCTCTTCAAGGATTCAGGGGGTCTCCAAGAGAGAGAGTTTTTGTGAGGGGAACTTTAGGTGAGAGAGAATTGGGTGTACAAGGGTTGAGGGTGAGGTCTCCTTTTGTAAAATTTCTTTTTCATAGTGAAGTTTGCATGCCCCGTGGAGGCGAGCCCTTTTGTGGCTGATCCACATATTTTGATTATTTTTTCTTTTTGTTTTGTTTCTTCTTTCTTCCTGCTGCATCGTGTGGTACTGAAAAAGTCTTGGGATGTGGTATCCTGGCCAGACATCCACCCAACAAGTGGTATCAGAGCAAGGCGGTATAAGGACGCAGATTGCAACAGTGGTGAGCAAGACTGAAGATGGAGAAAACAGGAACAATCAAGATGGAGATCAACAAGTTCGATGGTAAGAGCAATTTTTTCTTGTGGCAGACAAGGGTGAAGGACGTGCTCATCCAACAGGGGTTGATCGATGCTCTCTTGTGCGATGAGAAGCCGACCACCATGGAGGTGCGGGATTGGAAACGGCTACAGATGCAGGCGGTGAGTACCATCCGCATTTACCTGACGGATGAGGTGGTGATCCATGTGCTGAGCGAGACTTCTCCGATGGTGCTGTGGTCGAAGCTCGAGGAGTTGTACTTGGCGAAGTCTCTCACCAACACTCTTTTCTTTGGAAGGCAGTTTTACCAACTGCGGATGACTGAGGGACAGAGCGTGCAGGAGCATCTGAGCCACTTCCAGAAGATCCTCACCGACCTTCTCAGCGTTGGCGAGAACGTTGAGGAGAAGACCAGGGCGCTGGTTTTGCTGGCGTCGCTTCCCTCTTCGTACGAGTCCTTGGTGACTGCTCTTCTAGTGGGGAAGAGCATTATCAAGATGGACGAGGTCACCGCGGCGATACTCCAGAACGAGGTTCTCAGGAGGGAGAACCCAGCTTCGAGCTCAGGTGTCGATAGCTCAACTTTGGTGGCTTTTGGAGGAGCAGGAGGCGGTAGACGGAGCGACAGGAGATCGCAACGAGGGCGGTCTAAGTCCAGGAGGGACTTGAGCAAAATCAGGTGTTACCGGTGTGAGGAGTTGGGGCATCTAGCCAGAGATTGCCCTCAACTGAAAAATCGGACGGTGGCTGCTGTAGCGACGGCCGGCAGTGATTTAGATGGAGATGTCTTTGAGATATCTGACGAGGTATCTACTTCTTCCCAGCAGTGGATATTAGATTCTGCATGCCCCTATCATGTGTGTTGCAGAAAGGAGCAGCTTGACTCCCTGGAGAACAGTGAGGGCACTATATATCTGCCGGATGGATCGAGCTGTGCGATCAGAGGCATTGGGACGGTCAGCTGGAGGACACATGACGGTGCAGTGAGGAGATTGGGGGAGGTCCGATACATATCCGATTTCAGACGGAATCTTATCTCACTTAGCAGACTGGATTCGAGAGGCTACAGGACGGTAGCTGGTGGAGGAATCCTGAGGGTACTATGCGGCGATAGGATTGTGCTGGAGGGGAAGAAGGGGAGCAGAGGACATTATTACCTGGCAGGGAGCCCAGTGCGAGGTGGAGCTTCGGGAGCCAGGTGGAGCCCAGAGCGAGGTGGAGCTCCAGGAAGTGGATCGGGCACGAGACAGGAGACTCGGGAGGACGAGAGGCGACGTCGCAAGGTGAGATTCCTATTGCCGCAGGATGATGCCCCGAGCAGGTCTCAGGTCAGGAGGAGCACAGCATACGACGGAGATGGGATCGAGTAGCTTGGCTCGACTCCCATGTTTGCCCATCCATGATCAGCAGGAGATTGCCCCAGGATATGGGGGCGAGGAGATCCAGAAGCTCTCGGAGTTTGGAGGAGGCCGAATATCGAGTCGAGGTAGAGATTGTTAGGATTTGATGTCTCGAGATTCAGCCTACATTGAGCCCACAGCAAGGTTCGCGGAGAAAAACGGAGTCCAACGAGACCAAGATCATCCGAAACGGAGCTCGGATGGAGGAGATACGAGCTTTTAAAGTCGGCACGAGAATTGAGGCGGCAGAGGACCCCCGGTGACCGACGGCGAGCGGCAGCGGCGCGGCCGCAGGCGGCGGCGCGTGGGACACGCGACCCAGGCCTGCGGCCCAGCTGGGCGCGCGGCCCAGGCGGGCGCGCGGCCCAGGCGCGCGCAGGCCCGCGCGCAGGCGCGGCCCAGGCCAGCGGCCTGCTGGCCCCTTTGCCCCGGTCCATCGTGGATCGGGCGGTCCACGGCGGGGCCTGTGGACCGCGTGGGCGTTTCCCACGCGTTTCTCGCGGTTCACGGCACTATTCCGTGGATCGGAGCGCGATCCAACGGCCCAGGTGGCTCCCGGTCTTGATCCGACGGTCTGGGATGCTGATTTGGCTTGTTTAGGACTCCTAATCCCTCTCTAATCAGGTTTTAAGCTCTGTTTAACCCTTTAAAAGGGCCTGAGATGAACAGAGAAGGGAGGTGGTTCGGTTTTTCGCCGTACAGAGCCGTACGAACCCGATTAGAGAGAGAGAGATGAGGGCGCTGAGAGAGAAGGAGCAGGAGGCTCCTGGACAGCGGTCGCCAGGCTCTTCAAGGATTCAGGGGGTCTCCAAGAGAGAGAGAGTTTTTGTGAGGGAAACTTCAGGTGAGAGAGAATTGGGTGTACAAGGGTTGAGGGTGAGGTATCCTCTTGTAAAATTTCTTTTTCATAGTGAAGTTTACATGTCCCGTGGAGGCGAGCCCTTTTGTGGCTGATCCACGTATTTTGATTGTTTTTTCTTTTTGTTTTGTTTCTTCTTTCTTCCTGCTGCATCGTGTGGTACTGAAAAGATCTTGGGAGGTGGTGTCCTGGCCAGACATCTATCCAACAGAATCTTCATGTTGCATCGAAGGTATGGAGGTTACGACGGTCGGTTTTTAGCCTTCTTTCGGACCTTAGTGCTGCATTAAGACTTTGTCCCTCCTCAATCCTCCCACAATTTATAGCAACCGGCTTTCGGCCTTCCTCCGGACCTTCGCGCTGCATTAAGGCTCTGTCTTTCCTTAATCCTCCCAAGCAAAAATGTCCTCCCTTCTCAGTCCTCTCATAGTCCACAGGATCTTCGCGCTGCATTAAGGCTCTGTCTTTCCTCAATCTTCCCACAATTCATAACAAGCAAGCAAAATGTCCTCCCTTCTCAGTCCTCTCATAGTCCACAGGATCTTCGCGCTGCATTAAGGCTCTGTCTTTCCTCAATCCTCCCACAATTCATAACAAGCAAGCAAAATGTCCTCCCTTCTCAGTCCTCTCATAGTCCACAGTCTCTCTCCCACAGTCCCTCTGTGTCCACAAGTTTTACGGTCTTATAGTTCCACAATCCATAGGGTCCCCCCTCCTCTCTATGACTCTATTTAAGTATCCACATAATTTCATACTCCTATTTTTTTTTGTTTGAAGCATATTTTAAGAATCAGGTTAAATTTTTTTTAAGTTGCTATATGTTATATTTCTAATCTTTTGATGTGCATTATTGTATTAGGTTTTGAATAAATGCTGACCATATTGATTTATTTGAACTATTGTATTATAGAAAAATAATGGAGCCAGTGAATATTATTATTAATAATTTGGATGATGACGGAGTTATTGAAATTCTTTTGGCTAAAAATACTAAAAGAGAAACATCAAGGGTATGAAAATATTTCTTAAAAATTAGTAAAGATAAAAACGGGGTTGAAAGGATAGCTTGCAACCATTGTAAAAAACAATATGTGCTTGGTTGGTAGTAATCCTAAAACTTGCAATAATTATGGGATTTCACATTTATCTCATCATATTTCAAGCTGTAAAGAAATTGAATATCATGATGTGGGTCAAATGCTCGTTGATCAAGATGGTGAAATGAGATCAAGAAAGATAAAGTAAAAGGTTCATCGTCATATACTAGTAGAAGCTATAATTTAGCATGATTTATCTTTTTTTTTGTTGAATATGAAAAGATTAGGGCTTGGGCAAAATACTTAAATCTAGATGTAGTGATGCATTCTTGGAATATTGTTACGTCTGATGTCAAAAAAATTTATATTAAAGAGAAAGAGAAGTTTAAGCATGACTAAGATTTCTACTAGAGTATGTTTAACTTCTGATATATGGACAGCATCTACTACAGAAGGTTATATTTATTTAACTTCTCATTTTGTTGACGAAAATTGAAAATTATGTAGTAAAATTTTCAACTTTTGTCGTATGAAACCTCCGAAAATAAATTGGAAGCAACCATATTTGATTGTTTAAAACAACGAGGAATAAATAAAAATATTTTTTCTCTTATATTGGATAATGCTTCTGCTAACGATAACATGCAAGATATCTTGAAAAATTATCTCCATTTGCAAAATAGCTTGTTGTGTGATGGTGAATTCTTTCATGTACGGTGTTCTGCTTCATATGTTGAATCTTATTGTTCAAGAGGGCTTAAAAGTAGCTACTGAAGCATTATTTAAAATCAGAGAGAGCATCAAGTATATGAGAGAATCAGATGGGAGGATGATAAAATTTCAAAAATGTGTTCCGCAAGCTAGCATTGACACAGGAATTGGTTTAAGGTTGGATGTGTCTAACAGGTGATTGATAGATAAGAATTATTTCTAAATATTGATACTAAATATTGTCAATATAGACCCACCTTTCTCTATAATCTTGCTATACCAGTCCAATCTGCAAATTCAACAAAACAAAACCTAAAAGTTTAGGTGATATTATTCATCATCTAAACAAAACCTAAAAGTTAAGAATAAAATGTAAAGGACAAGCCTGCAGGCCTCTTTGTATCCGTACTATTGATATCACCTTCTAGCTAAATTATTTGTTGATTGTATTAAGCCCCTCTTTCCGCAACCCATTGGGTTTAAGTAATATGCTTTTATGGGAATAGTCTAATTATTAAATATAATCATAATTTTTAATTAGAACCATCAAAATGGATCGGTCCAACCCGGCCCTGCCCTAACCCACATGGGCTGGAATTATATGGGCTGGGTCAGACTCGGCCTACTTGTTAAATGAGCCTGAAAAATCCAGTCCGGCCCTAGTCCAAGCCAGCCCACGTGGCTATGGGTTGGAGGATAGCCCTGATATTTTTACATTATTCTTTTTTCTAAATTCGGCAACTAACATCTTATGTTTTTTGCATTCATTCTTCTAAATTTATGTTGTTCTCTGACTGATTACCATTTGAAACTCTCATATAGGCCTGGAATGAATGGTTGCAATTTCAGTGAGGAGGAAACAACAAAAGCTCCACATGTACTGTACCTGATTCCTGTCCTTAAAAGTGGTGCTAATTTGGAAGGCCATCATAATATTGCTGCATCAACCATTACTTCAGCCAATGCTCTGCATCTCAAACAAAATTTTGAAAATAATGTGCAAAATTTGCCTATTATTGAGAAGAGAAAAATTAGATGAACCCAAGGATGTATCTAATGTACCTAATCGCTCAATTAAGTTTTCAAATCCTGTGAATAGGAACCTACAGGCTTCTAACAGAAATAGAAATTTGAATGATGTGAACCAGACTCCTTTAGAAACAAACTTGTCAGACAAAGCATATTAAACAAAGGGGGCTGCATGAAAAAGCATATCAGTTAACAATGACAAGAATGATCCCTAAGTAGATCTCCTGCACCATCCATAATGACAACAACAATCCCTGAGTAGATCTCCTACTTGAAATACCATCCATCGTGACAAAAACTCCACCATTAAAGATTCTAACAATTAACACAACCATCAACCTTGGACAATCCACACTATGAAGAAAATTAAAACTCTATCATCCACAAGCTATTTTTCCACAAATTCATCTTCTTGAAGCATATTTGAATCTACTCTTGATATCTCAAGGCCAGCACTTCTATCATCTCCATTTAAAATTCACAATCAATTAAAAATCAATTAAACAATCAATTCTAAAGATAAATTAATGAACAAAGATTGTAAAGTATATACAACAAATATATAAAAAACATTACAGTCAGAATTTGTAACAAAGCCATGCAACCAATTTCGAGTGCAAATTAGAATTTGCATATTTTCAGGAAAGATAGAATTTCTATATTTGGTGAGAATAAGACCACCAATACCAAAAGTAGATTCTGAAGCCACTATAGTAATTGAAATGTTCAATACATCACGTGCCATAATAAAAAGAGTAGGAAATTATTTAGCATTAGTCTTCCAATAATTAAGGACATCCAAATCATCATAGTTTTCATAATCAAGTTTTGCTTCATCCAAATAAATATCCAATTCGCACTTGCCAGTGTCAACAATATTTTAATTCTGAAACATTTTAAACTCCTGCAATATTTTAAACAAATGGACAAAATATAAATGAAACTAATGAGATATAATAATTAATATATAACTAAAAAAACTTATATTGAAGATTTTTGATCTCTTGTGGCTACTTCCACTTCCACCTGGCCTATGCAACAAGATGGACTCATTGGATGATGGAGAAGCACTTGGTACATTGAAGTTGCTTGCATATTCTTCAAAAATCTTCTCCAACTTCTCCTTCACATATTTTACCTCCTCTTGAGAAATTGAATGATCAAGCTTTGTATAACAAAATTTTAAGAAATCAAGTTTTATTTGTGAATCAAGAATAACTCTAAAAGCAAGCACCATACTATAATCCTTCCAATATTTATCAAACTTTCCTTTCATCCTAGTAACCATCTCCTTTATTACCTCATCATCATTGCCCAAGTTCTCATTTAACATACATTCAATTTCTAAACTTGCATAAAATACAAATTGAAGGTCGAATAAGATGAACCTTAGATCATGTTTGTAGTCTCATAAAATAATTTCAAGAATTCACACACACTGCCTCCTCTTCTTCACTCTTCACCTGTTAGACAACATTTATAATTCCTATCAATCACTTGAAGAATATCAAATTTCCTACTCTTTTTATTATGGCACATGATGTATTGAATATTTTAATTACTATAGTGGCTTCAGAATCTGCTTTTGATATTGGTGGTCTTATTCTCACCAAATATAAAAATTCTATCTTTCCTGAAAATCTACAAATTCTAATTTGCACTCGAAATTGGTTGTATGGCTTTGTTACAAATCGTGACTGTAATATTTTTTGTATATTTGCTGTATATACTTTACAATATTTGTTCATTAATTTATCTTTAGAATTGATTGTTTAATTGATTTTTAATTGTTTGCAAATTTTAAATGGAGATGATAGAAGTGCTGGCCTTGAGATATCAAGAGTGGATTCAAATATGCTTCAAGAAGATGAATTTGTGGAAAAATAGCTTGTGGATGATAGAGTTTTAATTTTTTTCATAGTGTGGATTGTCCAAGGTTGATGGTTGTGTTAATTGTTAGAATCTTTAATGGTGGAGTTTTTGTCATGATGGATGGTATTTCAAGTAGGAGATCTACTCAGGGATTGTTGTTGTCATTATGGATGGTGTAGGAGATCTGCTTAGGGATCATTATTGTCATTGTTAACTGATATGCTTTTACATGCAGCACCTTTTGTTTAATATGCTTTGTCTGACAAGTTTGTTTCTAAAGGAGTCTGGTTCACATCATTCAAATTTCTATTTCTGTTAGAAGCCTGTAGGTTCCTATTCACAGGATTTGAAAACTGAATTGAGCGATTAGGTACATTAGATACATCCTTGGGTTCATCTAATTTTTCTCTTCTCAATAATAGGCAGATTTTGCACATTGTTTTCAAATTTTTGTTTGAGATGCAGAGCATTGGTTGAAGTAATGCTTGATGCAGCAATATTATGATGGCCTTCCAAATTAGCACCACTTTTAGGGACAGGAATCAGGTACAGTACATGTGGAGCTTTTGTTGTTTCCTACTGACTGAAATTGCAACCATTCATTCCAGGCCTATATGAGTGTTTCAAATGGTAATCAGTTAGAGAACAACATAAATTTAGAAGAATGAATGCAAAAAACATAAGATGTTAGTTGCCGAATTTAGAAAAAAAAATAATATAAAAATATCAGGGCTATCCTCCAACCCATAGTCACGTGGGCTGGCTTGGGCTAGGGCCGGATTAGATTTTCAGGCCCATTTAACAAGTGGGCCGAGTCTGGCCCAGCCCATATAATTCCAGCCCATGTGGGTTAGGGCAGGGCCGGGTTGGACTGACCCATTTTGACAGTTCTAATAAAAAATGATGGTTATATTTAATAATTAAATTATTTTTATAAAAATATATTATTTAAATTCAATGGATTGCAGAAAGAGGGGCTTAATACAATCAACAAATAATTTAGCTAGAAGGTGATATCAACAGTACGGATATAAAGAGGCCTTGCATGCTTGTCCTTTGCATTTTATTCTTAACTTTTAGGTTTTGTTTAGATGATGAATAATATCACCTAAACTTTTAGGTTTTGCTCAGTTGAATTTGTCGATTGGACTGGTATAGCAAGATTATAGAGAAAGGTGGGTCTATATTGATAATATTTAGTATCAATATTTAGAAATAATATTGGAGTGGATCGGTTTGAATTTTATAAAAAAATAGATAAATGTTTTTTAAATATAGGTCCATGTTGGTTGTAATTTTATGATCTTATTTAATATCTTAATTTTATTCATGAATCTAATAGTATTTTCAGCTTAATTATTTAAATATATTTTAAATTATATAAAAAAATTGTGAATTTATAATTTTCAACGGTTGTTTCGGTATGATTCGTAAATCTTTTAATCGCTGAATAATTTCATAAATATTTGATAAATTCACTCATGATGTAGAATACATGCCCAACCAGACGTATTTAAAAATGTATAAAATTATTATATTACTTTTTTGTGGAAAATCTCATCTCCATATCCTCCATCTGTGGTATTGTATGAGACTTCCATTTTACTCTTCCATTCTCTCATCGTTGCTCTCGTCTTCAGCTCCAATTAAAATGTCAAGTAAATAGGGCTCAAGCCACTTCCGATGGCTCCTCCTTTCCAAAGTTATGGCCACCACTTCTTTCTCCAAGCGTCTCTACCAAAACCCATTGCTCTCTCTCCTTCAAAATGCCAGAACCAACTCTCAAATCCTCCAAATCCACGCCCAATTGATCTGCAGAGCCCTCGTTTCCGACCTCTTCGTTGCAAGCCGTCTACTTTTCGCCATCTGCGAGCTCTCCAACTCTTCTTCCGTCGACCTCACAGTAGCCTACGTTGAGCTCATCTTCTCCCAAATCCATCAACCCAACACCTTCTCTTGGAATACCATCATCAGGTTCCATTCGCGGACCTCAAAACCCCTCCGGGCGCTCCTTTTCTTCTCCCAGATGCGTAAAAATGGGATTTTTACTGATAATTACACGTATCCATTTGTTCTCAAGGCCTGTGCTTCGATGCCTGGCCGTCGAGAAGGGTTGGTGGTGCACGGGGAGGTCGTGAAGGGAGGATTTGATGAGGATTCCTTCGTGAGGAATGGTTTGATCAGCATGTACTGCAGGAGTGGAGACGTTCAATTGGGTAGGAAGCTTTTTGATGGTTTCCAGTCGAGAGATTTGGTATCATGGAACTCTATGATTGCTGGTTATGTTAGTTGTGGGGAGATCGGAGAAGCCCAGAAGCTTTTTGATGCAATGCCGGATAGAGATGCCTTCTCTTGGGCTATCTTAATTGATGGCTATGGAAAGAAAATAGGGGATGTCGGTCGTGCTCGAGAGTTGTTTGATGCGATGCCTGATAGGGATTTGGTCTGTTGGCATTCCATGATTGATGGGTACGCTGGTCTTGGTATGATGGGTCCGGCCCGAGAGCTCTTTGAAGCGATGCCTGAGAGGAATGTCATCTCGTGGAGTATCCTCATCGATGGCTATGTCCGCCATGGTGATCCTAAGGAAGCTCTGGACATATTTCAGCAAATGCTTCACCATGGTATGAAACCTGATAAGGTTAGTGCTGTTGGTGTGATTTCAGCATGCGCTCAGTTGGGCGCTCTCGATCAGGGTCGATGGGTCCACTTCTATCTGAAAAAGAACAGAATTTTGTTTGATGTTGTAGTCCAAACTGCCCTGATAGATATGTACATGAAATGTGGGAGCTTGGACCTTGCGAGGAGGCTTTTTGACAGCATGCATGAGAGGAGTGTTGTTACTTGGAATGTAATGATTGTTGGACTTGGGGTTAATGGCTATGGAGGAGAAGCTGTGGAGCTTTTCTATCAAATGGAGAAGGAAGGAGCATTAATGGATGATCTTTCTTTTCTTGCTGTGTTGACTGCATGCACCCATGCTGGTTTAGTTGCAAAGGGATGGCAGATATTTGATAGGATGAGGAGTGATTTCAGGATAACTCCTATGGCTGAACACTATGGTTGCTTGGTGGATCTCCTTGGGCGTGCCGGAAGGTTGCATGAAGCTAGAAATGTCATAGAGACAATGCCAATGAAGCCTACTTCGACATTGTGGGGATCACTTCTTGCAGCTTGTCGGACACATCGATGTGTTGATTTGGCTGAAGTTTCAGTTGAGCAGCTCAAGAATCTTGGAGCGGATGACAGTGGGGTTTATGTGCTTTTATCCAATATCTATGCGGAAGAGGGAATGTGGGATGATGTGTGGAGAATAAGGAAGTTGATGAGTGCCAGAGGGATGAAGAAGGAAGTTGGAAGGTGTGTGATTGAGGTGAATGGCGAGGTTCATGAGTTTGTGAATGGCGATGTCTCACATCTAGAAATATTTGCTGTTCTTTGGAGTTTGTCTAATAAGGTAGCCTCAGTATAGCTTTCAAAATGTGCTCTTATTGGCTAATTGTTGCTCCCTGCAGTATGAAGTTTTCAAAGACATTCATTTTGGAGCAAGGCAAACTTGCTTGGGATCAGTCCATTCAGAAATTAATCTGCATAAAAGAGATGGGTCATTACCAAATAATCAGAGAGAGATTCTCAATAAAGATTCTAGGATTGGACCAAGAGGATCGTGATGTAATTATTCTTTCTAGACAGTTTAAATTCTGATTATGAATGTTGTGTTGATAGATGGGCTCTTGGTTTTAGTAGGGTTTGTTCTTGCGGTGAAATTAGACAAGGTGCATACACTTCAAAGTTCCGACAAAAGGGATTGAAATATTTTTGTTGAATCTCTGTCAATAATGTTGGTGGTTCATCACTCCAATTATAGCAACTTATGCTCTGGAAACTCCCTCCTGTTGAACCTTGAATACTTCCCGGGTGGCCAGTTGTTCGACTAGTGATGTACGCTCAAAGCTCTTATTAACTGACAGTGTCAGCCTCTGATCACTAGATCAAAGCCTACTAAAAGAGTTCATCCAGGAAGCCATTAGCCACCTCAAGAAGCCTACACTCGAGATCCCTGTAATTTCCTTTGTAAAGCATGCATAGATCTGCCATACATGTGCCTATGATTGTCCAAACTGCAGAGCAGATTCTTGAAATTATCCAGTTTATTTTCATCATTCTGCAGCACATGATCTTTATGAATGTCAATGAATCAACTGCATTGAAGTAAATGGCATCAGTGGATCAGCTGTTTATCAAGCATAGGTCCTTTGGAGTTTGTATATCTTGTCCTCACACAATCGACATGAGCTGGGTTCTCAATTAACAAAGTTAAAAGGAAGACAAACGACAGGAATTTTGATTGATCTTTGGGTTTGTAAATATCTTTTAGAGGGCTGTCCAGATACTACATTGTTTGGTTTCTGACTCTCTATTTTCAGCACGGTTCTCTATAACATAGTTATTTATAGCCATCTCAGATAGATAATGTTCTTGTTTCATGTTGTTCAATAATAAAGTTTCTTTTTCCTCAATTAATAGAGTTAGCATATTGATGGAGAGTTGTAATGCCCCAGTTCCTGGCTGTTCTGCTTCTGATGGTCTGATGCCAAATCGGGCATCTACAACTCCACATGTCTATGAAGCTGTTTTTGAGGTTTTTTTTTGAGAGTAAAAATCTTTTTTCGAGGTTATCTAGTTGTTTACCAAAAAAAGAGCGGTCTGCATGTAAAATTTTAACAGCTACCGTTTATTTACTTTGGTTCAAGAGCTTATTGCATTTACGGATATGAGTTTTTATCAGGTGCAAAGGACTTGAGTTCTTGGATAATATAAGTTAAGCTCACAATGTTGAGCTAGAAAGATTAACGTGGAATGTGCATATTACCATCCAAAAGCCATAACTCTCCGGCCAAACCAACAGTTCTGTTGTTGTTTACCTTAGAACGGCGCTTTTGAAGCAATTAACTTGCTTGATGATGCTGATGCTGCTGCTGCTGCTGCTGCTGATGATGATAAAACATGACTCAGGGCTTTCAAAACAGGTTAAAGCATTTGCCAACAAGCTAGACCAGGCTATCTCTAAAGTCATTTGCCTTTTGAAATGAATCTAATTACAGGTACTTCTTATGATGACATACACAAACAGTTGATTGTTCGAAGTTCATGGACGGATCCAAGATTCCTTTGATATTAGCAAGTTTGATCATATAATCTCCTAAAGTTCCTTATTTTTTCACATCAAATAGATTATTGTAATGGTTCTTGACTAGTTGCTGTAATAATTCATGATTCTGCAAAATAGTTACAATCATGTCATTGATTATTGATAAAACATTATTCTTCTCAAAAGAGATAATGATGAAATATGTAGTGTTACCAAATAAGTTTGATGAAGGATTTATTGAGAAGTTGAGCATCAGTGATTCTTTTTATACATCAAATAGATTCGATCTTATACATGCATGGGAAAGATAATCAAAAAGGAAAGAATTTTTTTTTTTTTTTTTGCTTCCCCTTCTATTCTAATATTTCTTCAAATTCATTTGCAGATATACCCATTTATTTTACGTCTCTTTAACATTCTGATATTTTTAAATTTTATTCCTTTAGCTCGGAATATTTTCTTGGTAATCTTGCTAGGTAATAAAATATCGGAACAAGATTCCATCTAATAATCCTCTATATAGATAATTTCAAATTTCTTTTGCATTATAACACTTAAAATAATAACAATTTTTAAGTGGTTTCCTTTTCTCCCTTTTCGGTAATTTTTTTGTTGGTTGATTTTTGGCAGAATTTAAGTAGTTATATAAAATTTGGTTGATCCTTCACGTCACAACTGTCAGGATGGCCGAGTGGTCTAAGGCGCCAGACTCAAGTTCTGGTCCTCGATAGAGGGCGTGGGTTCAAATCCCACTTCTGACAGCCTTTTACAATTTTTTCTAAACAATTTATATAAAACTATCTTCATTTTATTTTTCTCTAAAAAACTGATATATAGGTTTTACATTCTCTTAAAGCATTCACATGCAATTGCCATCAATATAATAATTTAAGATCTACTATTAATTTTCAATATTGAAGATACCAATTGAAGGGTTTTCTACTCTGATATCAATTGTTAGAATCTGATACCACTCCGATACTAACCGTGGACCAATATCTTATATGAAATCTGCGTATTAATTCAACAAATTAGGAGAAGGGATAAGAAGAACACGGAAATCTTGACTAGATCACGGATGATCCTTAGCATGAAATCCTAAGTAGAGATCACATTCTCTTAAAGCATTCACATGCAATTGCCATCAACATAATGATTTAAGATCTATTATTAATTTTCAATATTAAAGATAGCAATTGAAGGGTTTTCTACTCTGATATCAATTGTTAGAATCTAATACCACTCCGATATCAATCGTGGATCGATATCTTACATGAAATCTGCGTATTAATTCAGCAAACTAGGAGAAGGGATAAGAAGAACGCGAAAGCCTTGACTGGATCACGGATGATCCTTAGCATGAAATCCTAAGTAGAGATTAGGGAACGTGAGAAAGAGAGATGGGGCTAGAGTTTTAGGAGAAAAAGCTCTTTTTGATTTCACTCTCAATGATATTACAAAACTTGTATATATACCAATTACAATAGATCAAATAACCCGAATTCAAAAAACTCTGTAGACTAATTCATACATCTTTTGGACTTAATCCCAATCCAAATCCCGAGTTAGCCCCTTTAAGACCTCTCAAATCAGGCCTTAAGACTCTCAGGATCAAATCCGATTTAGACCCAAATAGAAAATCCATCTCGCTATTTTTCTGTGACTGAGTCGATTTAGTCTCAGACAATCTTTTACAATTTTTTCTAAACAATTTATATATAAAACTATCTTCATTTTATTTTTTTTAAAAAAACTTATATATAATTTACACGTCCTCTTAAAGCATTCACATACAATTGCTATCAACATAATAATTTAAGATCTACTATTAATTTTTAATATTGAACTTAAGAAAATATCCATTCAAATGAAGCCAAGTTTAGTTAAAGAAATTTCATTTTTGTTAGCGTAGTTAAAAGAAATTCAAGCAAATACATGTCAAGTCATAAGAAGTATGGAGGCACTAGAAAACAGCAATATCACCAAACAGTTCGCAAGCACATATAAAAAAGTCTATTCACACTTGTGGAGCGCATATTGGTCAATAAAGAATTGCACATGCATTAATATCTTAAAATAATTATTGCCCTGTTAATGTACATCTAAAATTATATATTCAAATACAAACATATTATGTTGTATTTTTAATTTGCAAATGGGATGTTTCTTTGTTTGCATTATTGATTTTTTTTTTTTTTCCTTTAGGATCAAATGGATGGCTTATATCCATCTAGAAATTAGATAATAAAATATCTCGAAGTGGAAGTGGCACAGAAATCCGATCCAATCATAACATATCACCACAGTAAATTGTCACAAAGGAAACCACTTATTGTGCTGCTCTATTGGCTTTATTTAGATTTATGACAAAGTTCATAATTTAATAGATGTGGCAGCTGCATGCTCCGAGCTATTCTGCATGCTGCTTTGGTTGTTCCTTCTTCTTGTATAGCTTCACACCATATTAGCCAGAGAAAGTGGTGTGAAAATTTAGTTCTTAGGATAGAACATGTTGCATTAATGTATTGATGTATTGCGAAGCCAAAGCATTTCAAAGGTTTGGCATGTTGTTTCTAATCAGAACTTAAAAATGGGTCTGCTGATTGTTTGCTTATGAGGTTGTGAAAGTTGCCTCTGTACATAACCTTTTTTCCTTTTTTTTTTTTTGGGGGTAACAGTACATAACAAGTTTTGGATAGAAACCTCTGTACATAACATTTTACTAAAGAAACATGAGCCGTATATCGCCAAGCTTGGAAGCATATTTTAATTTTCTATTAAAGAACAAGGAAAAAAAAGGAATCATAAACTTATCTCAAACATTTCTTCAGCTGATGGAATCTTGAGCTATCCACTCGATACTTCTTCCACTCAGACCAGCCAAGTCCATCACAAATGACTGGGTCAGGCAAGAAAATGTGGTTAGATGGCTTTGTCACTCTAAAAGAACCATCTAATAGCTATCTGTGATCAACAAACCATTCCTACTAATATATTTTAGCAAAGCAACTTGCTAGCTTGGCTAGAACTCTGTTGTGGTTGATCCAAGGATAGTTTATATTATTATCTTGAAATATGTTCCGTTCCTCAGGGATTGGAAGAGAACTTTAGCATCAAATTTTTCTTACTTGTTTATGTGGCAATTGGTGTAACAACAACTATTCTCTTGGAATCGGAAGCTAGTGGAGCTAAAAAATCCAATATACTCGTCAAAGAGGAGCAAGACAACCTTCGGACCCACTTGCAGATAACAACAGCAGCCTTGCTCCAAAAGGCCACCAACATTGTGGGCCCGGCGCCGGAGTTGATGGGTCCCATCTGGGCCCGGTCCAAATTGGTCCCTCGCCAGGTCCTGGACTATTCACTTGTTTGGCATCCATGTCACCACGTCAGTACTTACTGGGTCGTCGGGCCATGCTTATTTCAGAATTGCCAGACTTCTACAGCTTGCAGGTGGTCCGAGTCACGGCTTGGGGCCACATTGCAGACCTGACTAACGATTTAGGGTCTGAATCAGGTGTCTGGAGAGAGGCTAATTTGGTTGAGTGAGGTTGGGATCAGATCTTAAAATTAAATTAGGAATAAATTCATCTAATAATTCGGTCAATTTTTTCGGTGTTGTGTTGCAAGGATGGTCTAACACAAAGAGTTCCTCTAGCATCAGCTTCCAAAAAATAGATAAAATCAGGATAAAGACTAGAGGCATTTGTAAGATGAATATTGGTACTAGTATCAGCCAACCAATCTGTAGCAGAGTTCGTTTGCTTAAATATATGAACTGTTTTAAAATTCTGAAATAAAGGAACAAAATGGTGGAGCTCACGAAGCATAGGCTGAGTCGCAGACGAAAGGGATTGTCGCTTGATCCTTTCAATAATCGTTGTCGAATCGCCTGGGCTTGAAATGATAAAAATAGAGACCACTACCAGTATAGCATCCAAAGCAGCACGAAGCTTGATAAATGGCACAGAAAAAAAAAAAAAACCGGCATGCACCACTACAAAATATTCTACCAATATGATCACGACACAAGAAAAAGAGTAAAATCTACACAAGCTACTCCATTCTTTACAGAGTTAAAGTTTGCCTTCAACTAACCTTGGGGAGGGGGCATCCAATTAATGCACTAAAGGTTAAAATAATAAGGAGCTTCTAGAGTTGCAGATATCCCAGGGCCAAGAGATGGAGTAGGCTTCCATAAATTTCTTTGCCATTTTATAAGAGATACATGCAATGTAATTTGAAGTAGATGACTGATTTTGAAATATATGTAAGTTTCTTGCTTGCCAAATATACCAGCCCACATACGCAATCAATGTACGAGAACAAGTGTCATGATACTAGGAAAAGAAATTAATTATGTCTTCAACATTTTGAAATTGAATAGTGACCCCCAGATTAACTCTCACAATATTCCAGACGTCCTTCGCAAGCGGGCATTGAAACATAACATGCTGTACATCTTCATCCATACCACATAAATCACGTGATTTGGCAAATTATGTCGGACTAAAACAGCTTTGCGTGGCAATTTCCTCCATAAGACCTTCCACCAAAATAATTTAATTCTTGGAGAAGCATTAAGCTTCCAAATGACGGAGAAGTTCAAACCAATCTCACTACCCTCATAGTACTATGAAGAGCTAATGCATCATAAACCTGTCTAACTTTTAACAGATGATGACCCTGATTGATGCCAAGTGCAGCAATCCTCAGAAATGTAATTCAGCAAGGGAAGAGAAGTCAAAACTAAAATTATCATGAAGAATTTGTAGATCCCACATACCTGGTTCGCTCATTAAAGAAGCAACAGTTTTTCTTTCAAGAGAGGAGCTTGTATTCATGTAGGTGGGAGATCAATTCAATGGAACGCAAGAAAGCCATGCATCATCCAATATACTCACTCTAGAACCATCACACAATTGCCATTGAAGAGAATATTGGATGGCCCATGCAGCTGAAGAGATAACGCGCCAAGTGGAAGAAGATTTGTTAGGAGGCTTATAATTATACCATCTTCCTGGAGAACTGTACTTATGAGTTACCACTTGCACCCAAAGAGAGGTAGGGGATAAAAGAACTCTGGCAGATAAGGTGGCCATAAATGCAGTGCGTCTTAATCTCAAGTCGTGACGACCCAATCCTCCAAGCCTTTTTGGCTTGCAAATCTTATTCCATGACAAAAGATGAAGACCTTTCTGGTCACCATCGTGACCCCAATGCCAGCACCTGAAGGGAACTTTTGACGACAGTTAACGGCCTTTTGACTGTTGTGACCCAGGCGAATAGAAAAGGTTTTGGAAGGGAACTTGAAGGTTTATCAACCTACTTCTCATGGTCCAAGGATTTCACATCTCATGTTTGCTGATGATTTGATTTTGATTTCAAAAGCAACTGTTCCGAATGTCTCTAAACTTCTCCAAATTTTATCATCCTTTTGTGCTCAGTCTGGGTCACAAATTAATGCTCGAAAATCACAGCTTATATTCAGTCCAGCAATTGATAGACATGTCGAAGTTGAAATCATGAATCTTCTAAATATTGAGGTTAAAACAGGTTCCTTCAATTATCTTGGTGTGTCGGTTGGTGGGAAGAGGCCGAAAGTGGCTGATTATAATTTTATTATTGAGAGAATTCTGGAATAAGAAAGGAATAATTATTCTGGGCGACAAGAAAGGAATAAGGTTAATAATAATAGAAAAGGTTGAAACTATTGTTAATTAATTTTTTTTAAAATTATTCTGGGTGTGCCGGTTGGTGGGTCACGAGGTTGATTATTCCTTTCGACGACATCACCTGGGTCCAATGCCAGCCTGCACAGATTGCTACGAGTAATCCGACCCCATCTTCAACCCCTTGGCCGCCGCCTCCTGCTCCCCCCTCGTTGTCGTGGCCGCACCCAAAGACGACACCAGCGACCCGGGCAGAGTCACCAAGGGTCACCGTCTCCATCACAAAGTCCCCGATGGTGTCGGACCCATCACCGTAGGAGACCTAGTAGAGGCACGATAAGCCTTCGGTGCCACCGGAGGAGTTGCGGCAGGTGTAGATGCCAAGGGCACGGCAAGAAGGCAAGTCGACCGTGACTCCCCTGTCGACCGGAGGAGTTGCGGGGCCCCTTGTGCTCGGTGGTGGACCCCTCTGCTTTCCCTCCTAGATCTCTATCCGTTCCTTCTCCTACTGTCTCGTCGACCGTGACTCCCCTTCCTCTTCCTCTTACGTAGCAAGGTCCCAGAAAAATCCTTGAATCTATTTTGTCATGCAGGTGAGTAATGGAGCATGTTCGACAGATCTATCTGACCATAGAGAGATTAAGTGCTTCTTTTCAAATCACATGGAGCTTAGTAAGGATCTAATCTCCGATGAGGAAACTGTAATTATCCCTCAAAAAAAGAGACGGAGAAAAAGGAAGGAGCAAGGTAAAAGAAGAGAGACGAGGAAAGAAGGGAGGGAATAAAAAGGACAAAGGGAGAGAGTTACATAAGAAGGAAAGAAGATCTTAAATGTATAGAGGAGAAGGAAGAAAGTAGCAAGGTTGTAATGCGTTGTCTGGGTATCAAAAGTTGTCCAGTCTCGAACAAGAAAAATGATAAGACTCGACTACTTCAGAACCATGCAAGGCTTCTCTTTTTTTCCTATTTTTTCAGAAAAAAAGGTTCTTTTGTTTCTCTCTTCCCAGATGGATTGACCAGTCGCGAAAGGAAGAGACCCAGCCAACTTTCCAAGTTCTTTCAACGGGGCTTCTCGTGCCCGTCCAAAAGAAGACAATATCACGAGGTAGCGTCGAGATAATTAATTTTCTAGGGAACTGCTCCCAAATTCCAGTGGAGTAACCACATTTTTAAAAAACAAACAAGCATCAGACATCTCCCAATCAGACTTGCATGGAACACGGCCATTCCAATTTCCCTCTCATTTTATTTTATCTTTTATAGATTTAAGATCTCTCTTGAATGAAGGAACAGTAAAGACAATTGAGACATAAAGGGAGAACATACCACCATGATCCAATCTAGTTTAGCAATTAGTCACGATAAGGATATTGTTTTTTCTCCATCTCCAACAAATGTTATCAGGTCGTTAATCTATTTGAACATGTTGTATCATATTGAAGTCACCAAAGAGCTCTTGCATCAAAAAGAAGTTACCAAGGAGCTCACTGCAAGAGTTGTCAGATATGAGTTCTCAATTAAATATCCTAATGTAGGTCATCATTTCTTACCAGTTTGGCAATCATAGCTTCCTTTTTAACAGTCAGATGAAACAGAAGTGGAAAGGTATTCTGAAAGAGGCTTCTCTTTGCAGACTATAATTAAATTTCGAACCAACCAGGAACATGTAATTGCCTTTCGACAAGCTTTTCCCAAAAAAAGATGAGGCCTCACCTTTCAAGGAGTCTGTGACCGAGTTGAGGGTCCTTCTTATGTAGTATTAGATCTTGAGCAAACTTTTCCCGAGCCAGTTAGGAGGCCAATTGAAGTCCACCACCATTTTATTTGTACAAATTCCTTCAGTGTTTTTCATATCTTTTACAACGAGTCCTCCTTGGTTGTTGGGTTTATACACCTGACCACAGTTGAGTAAATTGCTGCTACAGAGATGTTATGACATCCCTTCCACAAAAGTGTCCTTCCAAGCTTGTCAATGCCATCGATCACTGCTTATACAAAAAAAAGTAAAAATAGAGACCAACGGGTCCTAATAAATGATCTCAACAATATATTGACTAAGATTTAGTAAATTACTTCTGCAGGACATTTAGAGAAATCATGGTTTGTCATTTATCATTCATACAAGAAGCTATGAATAGGTAGTTTGCTGTTGGGATTAATTCGCTAAGAGAAGTTATTCAGATGAGAAGGAGCTGCCTACGTAGAGAATTGCCGGTAACTATGTAAGAAACCATCAAGAGAATTGCTGTTGGAAGTGGTGGGGGGTGGGGGGAGGCCTTTCTTCCTATATCATAAAAGTAGGAAAAAGACTTTATTTGGGTCGCACAAATTCATGAATGATTGATGCCAACATTGACATAGACAAAGCTTTTAAGCCTCTTCAATGTACCCTTTTTTTTCTCTCTCTCTCTAGAGAAATCGTCCAATCTAATCTTAGAGTTTATCTAGGTGTTCTTAGCCATTTATTCTTGTTTTTCTTAATCATTTTGTGTCTTATTATCTGGTAGTGGATAAATCTCAGTATATATCCTCTCATTTCATATTAGTAATTATTATTATTTTAATAACAATGGTTGTTAGTGTGACGCAAATAATGTTCAAGAAGAGGAACAAGGGCATCAATTTATATGTGCATTTTCGGATGAACTACCTTGACACATTTTACTGCTAGAAAGCATACGTTGCATGACTAGTTGTAACTCCTCATTGATAAGGCATGAAAAAGAGTCCACTATCTCTCCCATTGGCCATTGCATGCTTGACATCAACCAATGCAAAAATATTTTATGGTGTGATCCAACCGGAGAGAAGAGAGATTTCTTTCAATCCGCTCAACTCGGACCTCTCAAAAAAAAAAAATAGAATAAGAGAAGAATTTTTGAAAGTAGGAATCAAGTTTCTTTTCTTTCTTTTTTATTTTTTTCATTCATTATAAATGAGGTATATAATCTCTATTTATAATAATAAGATCAGTCATAATACAAATTAAGTCAGATTCCTCTTCTAGCTCTAAAGAGATTCTTTTATCTAAAATAGATGTGTCTAGCAGAAATAATCTGAAAAAAGCTAAAATTTTTCAGGAGATGATCTTGATTTCTATATCAACTCTGTCTTCTATTGCTTTGTCGGGTTCTTTTCAGATTACGATTATACTCAGTTAAAATCTTATTAAAAAAATTTGGTTTGTTTCAGGATTTAGACAAAAAAATTTGTCCTAATTGCTTGGGGTGTCGTCCGCTCGATGAAGGATGTCACATCGTAGATTTCAAAAAATTATTTAATTTTTTTTTTTAAAAAAGATCATCAAAATCGGACATTATATGATCAAGTTATAGCTTCCAAAAATTTAACTTGTGAATTGACTTCGATGAATCTTATTTCTGGATTCTGTTCAGCCCTACCTATGGTGATTAAAGTAGTTCACATTGAGTTCGAGGATCCTCATGGATTATAGTGTGAAATAACTATCCAATGAGGAATCTTGAGAGCTAATTTCTTCTTCCTCTTCTTTTCTTTTCATTGGAGAAAAACTGTGGGATTTCCTGCTATCAAGCTCTCTCTCACCAACTGAACTCCAGCTCGTTGGCTCAACTCTAATAAATACGAATTGTTGAGAGTGTGGCGTTGACCAAAGTAGACCCATCCAAACAGTCTTTTCACCCTAGTAATCTCTTGCTAAGAACATCCAATCTTCTTCTTGAATGATGCCATGGAAAACTCAAGTAAGTTTGGGTGTAAGTGTAATTGTAATGCTACAGTTGATCATGATGATGCATAGAAAAATAGTGGAGGGAATAAAGGTATACCTATTAATGACCAATAATCCTGTTGATGCTGAATTCTTCTGCAAATAATTGCCAGGCCCTTTCTTCAGCAGTCAATTTGACAGGAAGTAACTATAGACTTTTGCAGCTGTGAGAAGAGGGAACCTAGACCTAGTATAGAAACTCATATTTATCACTCCCTCCTATCATAGGACTCCAACTGTAGTTTTAATTGCATGCTGGACCTAAATTCCTACAGGGGCCAACCAGGCTTATGAGCCTCAATAAAGATCATCTTTTCTATACCTTACAACTGAGCCCCATTACCTATGTTTTGTAAAACATAGGCTGATCACATAAAGTCTAACAATGGGAAGATCACTTCTTTAGAATGTATTCATTTCTTTAGAATGGGAACAATCATCCACTTTTAAAAAAATTGGCTACCAAAATAAATTTGGAGCAATTTGAGGAACGAGCAAAATTTTGTTCAATTTAAATAAATGGGATTTCTGTTGAATAACAGAAGAACTAGTAAGTAAAATATCCAACCCACTACCAACAGATTTGATACTTTGAGTGAAAGGAGAGATTTGATAGATCCGATGTAACGTGATGGGTTGACTTGCTTGAACCTTGACGTCGTTGACGTTGAATGATTCAAGATACTGCGATATGATTCATATTATTGCTGATTTCTCAAGGAACGTATAGAAAGTCATTTCTGGATTTTGATTTGATTGACCATATTGATAATTATTTCTAAAAGTCGTGCACCTCCTTGCCTTGACTAGATGCATCATTTGCTTTCTTTGTGAGCAAAATAATAGTTGAAAATTATAATCTTTTGGAAACCATAAATAATAACGTTAACAGGATTAATATAGCCCAGAACCTCAACCAAAACGTTTAATCAGGACAGTATTATTTAGAATTTTTGATTTTATATAAATAGATAAGATTTTTAATAAATAGTTGATATAAGACTAAATATACATTGTACATATCCTCACAAAGAGCTTGCCAAATATCATGAGAAAATGTGGAATGGATAATTGGAGAAAATTTTTGTTCGGATTTAATTGGAGCCAACTTACCAATGTTTGGTCTTTTATGCCAAGTGCTCTACATTGACAGTGGGGGTAAACTTTGTCATCGGATCCCTACAAAATTTCGTTTGACAGTAATGCATACAAGTGGGTAAAGCTTATTTACTAAATCAATCTTCTTGGATGGTATGTCTCACCAAGATAGAAATTTGATGCTCTAGGTTTTTCTTCTGAAAGAACCTATGCCATTCTCCTACCAAAAAGAATATAAAAAAAAAAAACCATTCTTTGAAACTATTCTGCCCATCCTGGAAAAAACTAGGAACATCAAATTCTAACGTGATTTATTTCTCCCTCTATTATTATCTATTAAGTGGTAAATATGATCTCTTACCTTTATGGCAATGAAAATTTATGATTAATTATTAAAGCCGTTTCTAAGAACTCAATAGGAATTTAAGATTGTTGTGTAATTAAGATTGCGTTTTCCTAAAACAATTCATTTTGGATTAATTAGGCCATTATGCCTCTACTTCAAATGATGCACATATCTATTTTAGACAATATGCACACGTAGTGATGGACATATGATTGCTTTAAAATGTTATAAGATCATCCAAAATAAACTAAGTTCGTGTCAGAAAAATAAGTTGGTTCTCAAAATTGCACTGACTTGGAGAAAGAAATAGGAAATGGTGGCCGCTCTTGTAATTTTTACCAACTGCAAGGCCATTTTTTCTCCAGATTGTGATCCTCTCAGCCTGTCACATTAACATTTCCTTTGATTCATGTAACCAAAATCTTCCAGGCCCAGCAAATCTGATTTCCTTTCCGTGCATTAATGCAATTAATATAGTTCCCTCCCCCTCTCTTTTCCGGTTGGATTTCATGGCTGTTGGAGCCAAAGATTCCATCTTTTTGAACGCCTAGTTGTTTGTTTCCTTCGTTTAAAAATCCAATCTTGCTCTTCTGTTTCTCCTTGGTTTTGGTTTCGGGCCAACCCTTGTCTCTTTCCCCCCATCTGCAGCCCTTGAGGTTAACATTTGGATGCATTTGACCATTTGGCATTTGGTTCTCTTCTTGTGGTCCTCTTTGTGGTTTGATTTTTGGATGAACCAAGTCCAGTACGTCAGTCCAATAGCCACTCGACAGATTACCTCCCTGGTTTAAAACCTCCTTTATTTAAATACGCCTCGGGATTTGGACTGGTTCACCAGACCTTGTGTATGTAATAAATTACTCCTTCCTATGGGGCTTATTTGAGTCAAGTCATTCAAGCTTTAGGTCTTCAGCTTTTTAGGTTCCTTCTTAATTGCCCCTGGATATTCAAGAGTCATTCAAGCCGAAATAAACAAGCGCCTCTCTCACCCTCTGATCCTTTTGTGGCGTCTCTTAACCTCTCCCTGTCTCTCTCTGTCTCACACGCAGAGAGATGAATGGCTTTATTGGAGTTTCCTCTGTAGAAATGGAGGGAGAGAAGAGATATGGAGCATTGAGTCAAATGAGCAAAAGCCACTGGAGAGAAGGAAAAGGGGAGAAGAAGAAGGGAGACAAGATGCCAGCAGTTTGGTTTGCTCTGAAGAAGTCTCTCCATTGCAAGTCTGAGCCTTCTGATGTGTGTGAGCCAAAGGCCAAGGGGCACCTGAGCACCATTCTAACCAGGAAACCATGCAGGTCAGGGTGCTCCAGATCCATAGCCAACCTCAAAGATGTCATCCATGGGCAAAGGAGGCACCATGAGAGACCAGCAAGCTGCAGTCCAAGGTCCATTGGGAGCAGTGAGTTCCTGAACCCAATAACCCATGAGGTGGTCCTCAGTGACTCCAGGTGCGAGCTCAAGATAACAGGGCTCGGGGGTGGTGGTGGCGGCCCTGAGGGTGGTGCAGGTGTGGGCTCTGCCTATATGGGCACGCTGAGGCCAGGGACACCAGGCCCTGGGGGAGGGCACCATGCCCTGAACTATAGCCCTTCTTCTCCTTTGAGAGGCAGCACCCCTCCAAGGAGGGCCCTTGGGGCGGCCGCCAATAGGGAGGGCCATAACTTGGGGGGCTCCTCTCTTCATGATGCGGTTTTTGGGAATGGTGGAGGAGGCTCTCTTTTCTCTTCAGCACCAAGGGCTTTTCATGATGTTGGTTCACATGGGCCTTCTGCTACCATAACCTGCCACAGATGTGGGGAGCAGTTTGGGAAGTGGGAGGCCTTGGAGGCACATCATCTCTCCAGGCATGCAGGTAAGAGCATTAGGTTTCTTCCCAAAGACTTGATTCCTTCCTGTAGGACTTGGTGGACTGCATTTTTCATTCAGAAGTGTTGTTGATGTTGTCTTCGTTCTATAATGGTGATTTCTGTTGGTTTTGTTGAAACCTATTTAGTAGGGTCAAAAGTTGTAATTTTATTGATTATATCTTATAGATTTGATGGCTTTGGGCAGCTACCTTTCTTTTTGACCATTATTACATGTTGGGCATCATCAAATGGCTGAAATAGTTCCATTCAAAATTTATATCCCAGCCTATTACATATTCATGCTTTGAAACTTTAGAGCTCAAAATTGTCGGTCTCATTTTAAATTTTGAGAATGCATTGGCCAAATTTTTGTTTTTTTGAGATATTTTATTAGGTAAAATGTTTGGTAATTGCATATCTTAGGTCTGATTCGTCTGGCCCTGTACTTCAAATCAATTTCATCTGTTTATTCTCTCTCGTTTTCTATCCTTCCCTGAATGTAAGAGGAAAAATGTTTAGCTTTTTGATCACTAGTTGTAAACTTGATTCATGTGTGCTGAATTTCCTATGAGATGTATGTGCCATTTATTATTGGTGCAATTTACTTGGATTCATATAGAATCGCCCCTCATTTGCTCATTGAATTCATTTGTTTATTCTCGTTCTTCTTCTTTTTTAATTGTTTTCTTTTTGAATTTATACTACAGAAATTTTTGAGTATTTTCATTAGTAATCGCTGGCTCATCTGCTTCTTATCTACTTCTAGTGATTTCGACCTCCCATGTGGGTTAAGCCTAATGTAGTCCAATAATATAAAGACTAAGGTAATAGTTTAATTAATTTTTGGACTCCAAATCATTTTTGAAGGAGAGTCCAGCGGGAAACCTTTAGTTCTAATATAAAATTAGCTTTTGGCAGTCAACAGAAGAGAGGGCAGCAAAATTTAGTTCTAACATCAAATTAGCTTTTGGCAGTCAACAGAAGAGAGTGCACTATGCAAATAATATCACTGAAAACTCATCCACATTGAGACATTTGATCCATAACCCAACTACTAATTTGTATCTGTTGCTCTGATATGCCTTTTCTATCCTGCATTCTTCAACCTACCACATTTTGCTGATCTATTCCTATTCCAACACGTCTAGATGATGTGCATCATGTGCAAGATCTGTCAAGCAGCACAATTTTAGTTCTAATGTAAAATTAGGTTTTGGCAGTCAACAGAAGAGAGTGCACTATGCAAATTATATCACTGAAAAAAATCATCCATATCGAGACATTTGATCCATAACCCAACTACTAGTTTGTAACTGTTGCTCTGATATGCCTTTTCTATCATGCATTCGTCAACCTACCACATTTTGCGGATCTATTCCCATTACAACACATCTAGAGGATGTGCAAGGTCTTAGGCCGTTTTTGATATTCAAGTTTCTACCTAGCATTTAAGATGATCATGCTTTTTAAAAAAGTATTCTTGCTTTCCTTCCTTAACCTACTTGCATAGTTTGAAAGTGGTACCTTCTCCATTAACCTTGCAGTTACTGAACTAGTGGAAGGGGACTCATCTCGAAAGATTGTAGAGATAATATGCAAAGCAAGCTTGTTGAAGCCCGAGAGCAGTTGTGGGCGAATAGAACGGGTCTTAAAGGTCCACAATGTGCAAAGGACTCTTGCCCGATTTGAAGAGTATCGAGAGATGGTAAAGATAAAAGCCAGCAAACTTCCTAAGAAGCATCCCCGCTGCCTAGCTGATGGCAATGAACTGTTAAGGTTTTACGGCACCACAGTTTCCTGTTCTCTGGGCATGAGTGGCTCTTCAAACCTTTGCACATCAGAGAAGTGCAATGTTTGCCGTATTATAAGGCATGGGTTTTCCACAAAGAAGGAACTGAAGGGTGGCATAGGAGTATTCACGACTTCGACCAGTGGGAGAGCACTGGAATCTACTGAAGTATTTGACGATAACCCTTCTAGCAGAAAAGCTTTGCTGGTTTGTAGAGTGATCGCAGGGAGGGTTCATAAGCCAATGGATAACCTCCAAGATTTGGCTAGTCAGTCAGGGTTTGACTCAGTGGCTGGGAAAGTTGGTCTATATGCAAATATTGAGGAGCTCTACCTGCTTAATCCACGAGCTCTTCTACCATGCTTTGTGGTAATCTGTAAACACTGAAGAAAGTTAAATTGGTATTTTTGGCTGCACTTTTGAATCTATGGCAAATGTCTCAACTACCCTACAGCATACTGCTTGTGAGATTTTGAGTTAATGTTGTCAAGGAATTTTGATCTGATGTCCTTATCTAATTGCCAACTGAGTACAGACTTCCTTTCTAATGCCTTTTGTCTGATGTCCAAATACAAACAATATTTCATCACATATCCGTTTCTTATTCTTTAGCTATATTGATAGCATGTGAATTGGTGTCAGCAATTTTATACACTGGTTTGTTGTTTTCTCTGGCTTTCTGTTGGATCTATGTGCTTTAGTTATAAAGGTGAGGTTTACAGAATCTTTCATAGAAGTAGCTAAACAGATAGATTGATAGACATAAGATGGTCGATATATATGTAGAAAAGTCAGTTTGGTTTAATTTAGTTTTTATGATTTTATTTTCTATTCGTAGCATGAGAAACTAGAGCTTTGATTTTTTTTTTTCCTTTTTTTTTCTTTTTTGAGAGAGAGATAGAGAAGGATGGAAGGATCCTTCAGTTCATTTCATGACTGAAATGAAAACAGAGAGCACAGGAATACAAGAAAACCTTCCAATGGAAGGAAAACATATTCCAATCAAAAGTGATATATAACTGCAAGCAGCAATTTAGATTTTAGAGCTTTGAGTTGAACAGCTCATTTTTTACAAACTGGTATGGCATGTCTGACTCCATTTTTCAAAGAACAAAGAAATGGTCATTTTGGCATGTTAAATTTGATCTATAAAATTGCTACTTTCTCTTATTTCACTCCAAAACTAACCACTTTGTCCTATCTTTCTTGATATATGATCTTATTTACTTTCTGACAACATCTATCCTTCTTTTGTTTCAGACTTTGAAAACTTCAGTGTCAGAACCTCTCAGACTCTCTACCAAAAGTTCACCGTCTGTCTAAAAACTGATTAAACTTCCACAAAATGTGAGATTCTTATGCATCTTGCCAGATGTTTTAGCAAAGATGATCTGATTGAATTAATAAAAAGAATATACAATAGTATCAGTATTTTACTTTTATCCTTTTTTTTTTTGGCTGCAATTTATTCACTGAACATAACTCCATGATATACTTCTCCTGCTTAGTTAGTTGGATCTTGGAAACTATCAAGGTTCGAAGCAGGATATTGCCTCTGCTAGCCTCATTAAAAAAAAATAAAAATGGTGACTACTTTTTGAGTGTCCAATAGTTTCTGTGAATTTTCTTATTTATAGCTGCTACGTTTTTCCACTCAACAACCTCCGATGACAAGTTTAATTATTTCTTGGTTTAGAAACTAGACCAGGCATAAACTGGTAGCAAGTTCATAGGGTTTAAATTTTAATCTACCCATCAAAACAAGTGATTGTGAATGAGGAGCATTGAAAATTAAAGATCAAAGACCAATCAATCGCATTTTGATTCAGGATTACATTCTAGATGACTCGTCTATAGGTACAAAACAACAACTTGATTAAATTTTAGACAGAGAAAAGTTTGTGGTCCCTATCCATGGTGGTTTCCTCTGCATTTGATTTTAGGAGATGCCCTGGGAAAAGCATATTAATTCCCATGACCCCACACCCACAAATAGAAACACACAAACCCACATGCATTATTAAATAACGTCAAAAAGTTTTAGTAAACTAATAAAGTAGTTCTCAAAATATAGTGAGCAACTTGTTCAAAACTAATTATTTAGAAAAAGGGGTAAAACTGAATTTGATTTCCTAGAACATTGGAGCATTATACAGAAGATATGAACTTATGACTTGGGATTCACCGTGGACACCGGGCATCTGCTCTTTGTTTAGCCAGACCCATAAAACTGAAAGCATTAAAACCAAGCAAAATGATACTTCCCACTCGCAACCTAACCAATGGATCATACAACTGTGCTAGGATAGAAGAAGATTAACTTCTTTGTAAACGGGAATTTCTGTTTCAATAGATAATTTTCCCCATTCTTTAATGTGCAGAAATGTTATATTTCATTTGTCTTTTGTTGGATACTGTGAAAGGCATGCTGTTTCAGGACAGGTAGATGGTCAGGGGGGCATTACTTTATTTGCCTTCTAGATAAATAGAAGACGGAATGCTGCATATCACTGTCAAAACTTTCATAGCCTTTTAAATTCTCCAATTAGTACATTTTCATAGATATCTTCTTTGGCCAAATGATTCTGGTATTGAAATAATTGAATTCCTTTCCAGCTACTTAATTCAGAATGTCGCAGATCATTCACTAATTATGAAAAGACTATTAAATGGTAAATGCTTTTTGATGTAGCTGCAGTCCCATCCTTTTCTCTCTCCTTCCACTATTCTTAACTCTCCTGTTCTTGGGGCTGTTGTTTCCATTTGTTCAAGAACATCTATCATTTGATATCCTTCTACATTATCTTTTATCTCATTTCCGAGAGTCACCATTCTTTGGCAGGTTTTTCTGCATATCTGTGAAGTCACAATTTTTTTTCCCTCCTCGTAATATCTTTCCTAAAAGCCATACTTTATGCGTACTTATAAACCATATTGCAGAATTCATTTTCAAAGAGTATTAGTAAACAGTGTGCCTCCTTGGTGTGTATTTGTGTGTCAAGTATTGCGAATTTCAAACAGTACTTTCTATCATAGAAGTTACGTTTCAATAACATGCAGAGTATCCCTCAGTAACATCTTTGTCAATTGAGCATCATACACAGGTAGAATCTTTCGATAAATGTTTAGATAAGTAGATCTTAGCATGACCATCTTTTGATGAATCTCCTCAGTCATCATAAACAACAAACTGAACAAAACCTACATACATGTATGGTGTAAAGAACTCTGCTTGTTGGTACCTACGCGATTCTATGTTCTTCATGCTCGCAGGTTCTTCTAGTCTATCTTCAAAATTTGACCAAAAATTGTTCATGGTTCAGTTGTTTATACCTTCTGTAATGGGACACTTCAGAAAACCATTCTTAATGCAACAGGCAACACTCTGCTCTATGATATCTTTCACACCATATTTAAATTTAAAACCCAAATTGGTTAGACGTTTGGAAGAAATCACCGGTGGGATCGCATTGTGGAATCCCTTGGCAAACCTGCATAGAGTTCCAGCAAGCGAAAGCCAATAATCAAGACCTAGATTATATAAAAAAGAAAAACCAAACTAAAGCAATTCAGACAAGCAAAATACTTGCCTTTCAGAACTGAAGTAAGGGTACTCCAAAGAGAGAAGATCGGTTAACTGAGGCAGGGTGGAGCTTCCAACGGAGCAAAGAAATTTACCTTCAGCCCCTTGTTGTTCCATTAGAAATATATGTGCATTGCATATGTCTTCAATGTGAACTAATGGGATCGATCCCAATCTTGAGTGCACTGAAACCAGTATTGGGTAGAGGTTGGGATCACCTGGGCAATAAGAATGCCAGAATTCAGAAAAACAGTAAGGGCAAGTGGAGGAAGCCAGCTGACTCTATCAAATGAAACCACCACTTGAAGATGCCTCCGAAAATATCAAGTTAAGAAACAGATGAAGCATGAAACTGAGGATAATTTCTTTGTCAAGGAAAAAGAGATTGTCCAAGGTTTATGAAGTGCTCCAACAGGTATTAGGTCATGCAAAATTTGTGATCACATGGATCATGGTATCATACTTTGTAAGAATGTAGATGATATTTTCTTGGGATAAAGGGAATATATTTGGATTTTTCCAAATATTTAAAATCTAGATTGTTCATTAGATCTTAAGAAAATAGAGACAAAATAATTCCTAAGATCCTTTTATCTCGAAATGTTGATTCCTAAAGTAAGGTCATATTACTGAACATGCTTTAAAAACTTAACAATAGGGATGAATTTTAAATAGTTATAGAAATCAAATTTTATCCAACGAAATTTTTATTCTAACACCATTTTCTAACAGAATCACTAAATGTGAGTTCGCTATATAGAATATGCGAATTTTTTCTACCTTGCCATTCACAAGCGCTTCAATCTCACGAGATCTATTCTTAGTATAATGATATATCTAAATAAGCTTAATAAACATGGTAAACTACATCTTATCTAATCAAAATTTTAAGATTTTTTTTTAGAAAAATTATGATAGTCATCACTTCTATTGTGTGATCCTGATGAACATCATTAAGCAAAGTTTTAAATCCCATAGGATGGACGTATTTCTATTTCTCGGCAGCAGTTCCAATCACGCATCATAGTGGATATTCTCCGTCTCTTTCACTTCTTTCCTTTTCTTTCTTTCTTTCTGTTCTATCTTTTTTTTCTATCTTCCTTTTTTTTTCTTTTCTTTTTTTTTTCTTTTCTGATCCCTTATTTTCTTCCATTTTTTACTTATTCTTCCTCTTCTTTCCTTTCTTGTTCTTCTCCCTTCTCTTTTCTTTCTTTCATTTTCTTCTTTCCTTTCACTTTTTCTTTTTGTTTATCTTTGCTTCCTTTCTTTCCTCTTACTTCTTCTCTCCTCATGTGGATGGATTTCGCAGTCCCGATCCCATTTTCTCATAGAAATAGAACAGGATAGGATGGCCCGGACACCCCTTGTAATGTCGAGACGTAAAATCTTGTCTTTAAATACTCATCTTCACAATAGTAAAGAGTATTGGGAGTTTATATCCAGCATCAAACCAAAGAAACCACCAATGAAGATGTATATAATTTTCTTGAACCTCCTATATCTTCAAAAAAAGATTTACATAACTTAGAGAAGGAATTCAGAATCACCTGTGACAGGTGACAGCAGAACTTGAACACTTGCAGGAACATCTGTTGTTAGGAAGGGACCTGCTACTGTGGGTGGGATAATCGATACCAAATCAATGCATTTCTCCTTAGCAAATTGGAAGGCCTTTTCCTCTGTCAAGAGCTTTGATAGAATATAGACCTGTATTTTGGGGATGTATTGAAAAGAATGGATTAAAAGCTCTTCGTAAACAACTCATGTGCCGGTAAAATTTATGAGGAAGGTCATTTCCAGTTCAGCATATAATGCTACCTGAAGGTTGAAACATTGTAAGTTTATAACAATGTTGTAATTGCATACATTGCCTTCATATAGCATACTATTAATCTTTGTTTATGATAGCAATATGTTTAGCTAGTCATATACGACCGTTAAGAAAAATTGTCAAGAGTGAAAAATTTACCCATCCTCTAGGCTTTGTGTTCCAAACTCCATTTATTGGTGTAACAGATGATTCATCTACCAATTCTCTCCATTCTCCTTTATCATCTTTGGCAGTAATGGTACTGATAGAAGATGTAAATACAATCCTCTTAACCGACCCTGCTCTTGAACAAGCCTGCAGTACATTGAGTGTTCCTCTAACTGCTGGTTCTGTAATCTTCGATCGTACATGATCTTCTTTAATCAAAGATAGCTCATATTAGTACTTTCTTAAATATGAAAGACATTTATTCCAGAAAAAACATCAACATCGACAAATTTATAAGGTGACCAATTAAAATAGTTCAATACATTCAAGTGCCAGATGGTTCTAGAGAAGAAATTATTACTAAAGACCCAAAATATCATGCATAGATCATGCAAAAAGGGTTACCGTGTTACATTTTACAAAAATGATCACGAAGAAATTCAGAAGTCTCCACCAAGTTTGATCCTCAAGCAATACACACATATATTCAACATCATGATTTATAAACTCCTACTAGGAAAGGTTGACTGGATTAAAGCTGACAGAATGTAAACAACAAGAAGATTCATCAATCTATTTATTTGAACATAAGCTGGGACGCAAGAATTATTTGGCAAAACAAGTACCATACCCAGTAGCAGGGTGCACTTTGGTGACCCAGCATTGTACTCACAATACGGTATATAGTTCTCTTTGAAAGAGAGCAATCATTCACCAAAGACTATTTACCAATGTTTTCTTCAACTGGTACATTGAACTCCATGGAAGCTGCTACATGGAAAACTGCAAGACAACCCTTTACCGCCTCATCAAAGCTGCCTTCCTCATTAAGATCAGATCTGAAGATTTTCAGCCCACTGTTTCCGCTGAAAGTTGACAGGAGGCGTGATGCTTTACCTATTTCCACAACCAATCATATATTAGATTATGTTGAATATAATTTTAGCTTAAACATCATGATGCAAATAAAGATGAGCTCACCACATGTTGTGCTTGCTCAAGCTAAGAATTATTAATTTTTAAGGCTACATGATTGCTGGAATGTGTCATCACAAAGAGGAATTGATTTACTTAGAAACTTCAGTAATAATGTTTGATGAAAAGAGAGTTCTAGAGAGATTAATGATGGAGTTACAGAAAACTATAGCAGCCATAACATGGGCTGCTTCTAGACATTGATGGTGACAACTTGACATTAGGTTGATGGCTTTTCATAAAATATTTGCTTTTATCCCATGAGTTAATTAGGGCAGCAATTTACTCCGCCCCATCGGATACCCATCCCAACCTGACACTAATGGGATAAGTTTTACCAAACCTGCAGCAAACTTGAGGTAGGTACGAATAACGGTATAACCTGTCACAAACCCAACCAATTATAAATATCTTTTTACAAATTCCCTTCCTTATGAAAAAAGATTTTGTAGTTTTATCCGATCCAATTCGTCCAACTCACTCCGGCTCCGAACCTTGGAGGGGTACATGACATCATGTTATTTATTCTTCAAAAGAGAATTTCTTTATGACATGTGGTCAGTGTCTAATGGTAGAATTAAAGATGCTCGTAGCGCATGTACGTATATTAAAGAAAATAAAACAAGGCGGCCCCCTGACCTCAGAGGGGGTACATGACATACTATTTGTTTCTTGGAGTGGGTATTAATACAATATGGATCGGGGCAGCCTACTGCTCACCGTTGCATTGATTTCAAATGTCAAAAATGGTACCACTTTGGTTGAAAAGCCACTAACAAATTTGAGGCTTCGGATATGCTTGAAAGATCATAGAGGAAGATGCAAATAATCACAGTTGGTTTTATTGGAAACCCAAATGCAAGGGATTAATGCTTATGACTTATAAAATACATAATAACAAGAGGGCCATTGAGTTTGGCCTCAAGTCTCAGCCAATAGGTTTTAACCTGACCCCCTTGCAAACACTCCCAAGGCTGCACCCACAAGAGTCGTCCCTCTGTCTCTATTGAGAATGTAAAAGAGGAAGGGGTGGTGAGGGGAAGGACCTGTATCTCTGGCGGTGGCATGAACGTTGTAGCCTCTACGGAGCAGCGACCGGACGAGCCATGACCCGATGTACCCCGTCGCTCCCGTCACACACACGGTGGTGGTCGCCACCGCCGATGGGGAAGATGGAGAATCAGCGCCGTCCATGCCCTCCAGACTCCGGAACCCTGCTGCCGGCCCTGAACCAATGGACATAGAGTAGTACAAAGAAGACGCTGAACCGGATTTATGCCAGTGAAGCAAGTCAAAGCGATGATTATTACATATATATTTTTTAATGCGTTACCTCATTAAAAAAAGGGTTAAATTGGGAGCACTGGTCTGTCTTCTTTTGTCTTTTGGGCCACGCACTGGGTTGTCTTCGTTCGATGGATCCCATGGATTGAAAGTTTTGAAATATTGAAGGATCTAATCAAAGGTTAAATGGGTAAGTTCAGTACTGCCACCAATCACCGCTTTCTTCCTGTCCCGTTGATGTGAAGCAAGAAGGCGGCGGTGGAGGCGAGCCATCTCCAGAGTCCCAGAGCGGGGGTCAAAAAAGGCATTTCCTTACGCCGCATGCAATGCATTGCTTGATTGATAGAAATGGCCGATGGGCCCACCCCCGCCACCCCCGACTATATTATATATTCGATCAAATTACAATAGCCTCCCTCAGGATTTAGGATAATTACATATAACCCCTCACTAATATTTTATTATTAAATAAATAATAGACATCATCATTATTTAATCTATTTATGTCTTAAAATATTTTATTATTTTTATTTTAATATTTTATTATTTTTTAAAATTTTAAATTTTATATTTGATCAAAAAATTATGTATAAATTTTTAAAATATTAAATAAAAATATATAATTATTTTAAATTAAAAAAAAATTAGATAATTTACACGAATAAAAACCTTCTCAAATCCATCCACTGCATATCGGAATCAATATCTTCCATACATACATATATCTTATTACGTGTGTTAATGATTTTATTTTTTATTAAATTTAAATTTTTTTTGATTATATAATTAATGGTATTCAAGAAGATTTTTACTAGATGATTAATAATTTGGTATTTATGATGGTTTCTACCGGACGGTTTTTGAGAACAAGAGAATGGGAGTAAGAGAAATAGGAAAGCTTTTAAGATTGTTTTTCATTCGTGCCAGCTTTTTTTGATGGAAAATGGGAGGAAGATCCACCCGATGCATTTAAAGAAGGACGTTATGTATAATGTTACAGTATATAAGTGGTGCTAGCTTTTAACAAAATAATTATTATTTTTCAACCGGATAACATTAAGGCATATTAACAATCTTAGGCATCAAGGAACAATGTGTTAGATCACAGCTTGTGATATATGTTAGATGTAGCTTAAGAAAGCTAACAAAATCTATTCTCTATTTTATAAAAAATCAAATAAATTAACTTATAAAGTTAAAGCAAAATTGATAGACAACCGAAAGTATGCACAGTATTGGCCTAAGGTATATTTTTCTCTCGTACAGGAGATATCCAGAAATATCATCTCAAGATACGACTAGTATCCTCCACTTGCGAACACAATTATAAAGGAAATTGATGAAGACTCTTTCAGCATTTTAAAAAAAAAAAGTATGGTATTAAAAAATAAAATTGAAAAAAATTGAGAAAGAAAAATAGCTTGAAAAACTCTTAAATTACTTGCTGAATTAGGTCACAGGAGATCTTTTTATAGCTAACATATTCTAATTGTTTGGGCTGGTTCAATATTTAAAAAGTAAAGAATCTAACATTCATAATAATAATAAAGGCCTAACATTCACAATAATAAAAGTTCAAAATTTAGAAATTAAAAAATCAATATTTAAATATTAAAATAATAATTAAAATTTTAAATGATCAAATAAAAATTAAAACAAAATTTTTGGGTTGGCAAGGTGTATGATTTTATTTTTTTTGTTAAATTTAAAAATATTTTGATTACATAATAATGATATTTAGGAAGATTTTTATTAGATGATTAATAATTTGATATTTAGGACCGTTTCTACCGGACGGTTTTTGAGAACAAGAGAATGGGAGTAAGAGAAATAGGAAAGTTTTTTAGATTGTTTTTCGTTGGTGCCAGCTGTAACAAAATAATTATTACTTTTCAACCGGATAACATAAAGCATATTAACAATCTTAGGCTTCAAGAAACAACATATTAGATCACAGCTTGTGATATATGTCGAATGTAGTCTAAAAAAAAATTAATAAAATTTATTTTTTATAAAAAATTAAATAAATTTATTTATAAAATTAAAATAAAATTGATAGATAAATAAAAATGTATGTAATACTATTTTAAGATATATTTTTGTTTCTCCTATAAAAAATATCTAGAAATATCATCTCAAGATATGACCGACATCCTCTACCTACGAACATGATCGTGAAGAAGATTGATAAAGACTCTTTTAGCATTCAGAAAAAAAGAAGTATTGTAGTAAAAAATAGAATTGGAGGAAGTTTAGAGAAAAAAATAATTTGAAAGGCTCTTGGATTGCTTGCTGGATTAGGTCTCAAGGGGATCCATTTTTAGCCAACATATTGTGGCCATTTGGATTGATCCAACATTCATAAATAAAAAAATAATATTTAAAATATTAAAATAATAATTAAAATTTTTAAATGATCAAATAAAAATAAAAATAAGATTTTCGAGTTAGCAAGGTGCTAAGCCCGCACTTGCATCCAGACCCAATCCAATTCAATCCAATTTGCTTGTATATTAAAGATTTTCCTTCAATTTTTCTCAAACGCTCTCAGGGGCTTAGATAAAATATTTTCTCATCTAAAGGGCTAGAAAAATCTTTCTACTTCTTATGTGAGATTAAAAGATCTTAATTAATATAAACAAATATATTTAGAGAAAAATTTATTTGAAAAATTTTGAATTTTTAAATTTAAATTTCTCTCCAGCACAGTAAAAATTATTACAAAAGATAATTTAATGTAGACCAACAGAATCAATAAAAATTATATTTTAGGGGTCCTATATTTTTTAAATTTTAAAATAAAAGTATCCCATGCTTGCACCGGTGATGTGCGAGTGATATGGTATTACCCAATGCATACTTGTACAAATTGGCACGATATACCATAGTCAAAATATATCGAATATGGTACGAAGCTGGCAATACTTTCTTAAAGATCTAAATTATCCTCCTAATACAGAGTGTTGGGGTAGGTCCTCATCATTTAACCGATCTCATCCAACCAACCTCAACCGTAGGCCTACCTCGATAAAAGCCGGCCTCATCAGAAGACTGCGGTCCCCAGAAAATCGATCTTATCAGGAGGCCGATCTTGTTTGAAAACTGAGGTCGGTAAAAGTACGATCTCAATATCACCTAAGAATGACGACATTGTCCGAGTTAAAGATTACATCGGCTAACGATCGACCTGTTTTTTTAGTGGCTTCGATGAGAAACCAACATACTTGCCTATCACGACAGCGCTGATTCGAAGATCGGATCCTTCAGCTGCTTACGGTGCCTGATATTGTAGATCGATCATTTATCGATCTGATTTTCCTACTTGGCGAGTTCGGAACTGCTGGCACATGGGGAACTCACCTTGGACTGCTTTCAATCCCTTTCATCTTGCCTTGGCTATCGACCGACCTAGATATCAACATCAATCGAACTACCGGAGGTCAAGTGAGGTTGTTATGCAGTCACATCGAGTTACATCAAGCTGCATCATTCTAAGGTTATATCCTAAGCGGTCCATCCCGCGTCGTAATAGGGCACCACAAAGTTATTAATTATGCCACGCATGCACGATGAGGTTCAAAGCTGCGACCACCGACGCACCGGACAAAAGGCATGCCCACTGACAGGGTCATTTAAAGATTCTCCCATGCGGCTCCGTATGACAGGATATTATCAAAATATATTTATATCCTTTTATCCTTCATCCTGCTCTCTCTATAAATAGAGATAAGAGAAAACCCCCAAGAGGTATGTACATTTCAATACTCAGAGCCTAAAACTCTACCTCACTCACTCCTTCACCTATTGAGCTAAGAACTGACCTGAGCATCGGAGGGTCTTCACTGGAGCTATTTTCGGTGTAGACTTTTTTTGCACATCTCTCTGCTGCCATCGGACACCGTCGATCGTCCTTTCCATCTGGTTCGAGTTGACCCGATTTTTGTTCAGCTCACCGTGAGCCCTTACTCTCATTTTCGGCCCTTTCGACTGTGCTCTCTCTTTGATGAGCAGTCCTTCTCCACTAGTTTCCTATCATTTGACACTTGAGCAGGACGATCTGACTATCCCATCAAAAATGAGCCACAATAGTTTGGCATGCCAGGTAGGGGAGAAAAACATCCTTTTAGGAGTTACAATGACCAAGATGAGAGAACAAAATGCTTCACTTAGTTCAGCTCGATGCTCATCGCGGTGTGATGCACTTTCGATGACCTTCGAGGAGTCGAGTGCCTCATGACTGGAGGAAACGGCGGACCAACAACAGCTTGCTACCTTGGTGTAGTAAGTTAGAGCATTGACAGAGGCTGTCCACAGTCTCCAGCAGACTATAGAGCAGCAGCAACAGCAGCAATGATGGATGGAGGATTCGGCGCCGCAGGATGCGCCCTCCAAGCAGAGTCCCCGACCCCATTCTCCATCCAACCACTCATCTCGATGCTCCCATCAGATGGCTTCTCAACCCATCTGATGGTCACTGCAAGCTGACTCTCGATGCACTGTATGTGCCGCTTCGGTGATTGTCAGTCCCCTTCCCCTCGATAAGCTTCACACAAGGGGAAGAGGCCACGATCTCCGTCAAGATCTTCTTCTAGAGAAGATTCTACCTCTGGATATTCTAAGTATCTCGATGAATCTCAATGGTGGTTGGATGAATACGATCTCAAGCTGAAGGAGTTTGATCCCTATTTGAATCAGCTCCAAGCGAACAATCGAGATCCTATCAGTAAGCTCGACGCCAGCACCCGTTTGTCCTTCTCTCGATGGATTCTCGATGAACCAATTTCAAGTTAGTTCAAGGTACCATAGGTGAAACTGTACAATGGCTCCACTGATCCGTTCGACCACCTGGAGAGCTATAAAGCTCTCATGCTTCTTCAAGGGGCTTTCGATGCCCTCCTTTTTATCATCTTTCTGATCACCCTCAGGAAGATCACCTGAATGTGGTACTTTGGACTTCAATCAAGGAGTATCCATTTGTTTGACTAGCTCGAACAGATTTTCTTGGCACACTTCGATACCAATCGAAAGGCTCTGTAAATATCTGACAGCCTTTTCTCCATCAGGCAGCAAGACGGAGAATCTCTATGTGGTGCACTTCAACATTGCTACCCTAGAGGTCTAGAACCTCGATGAATCGATGGCCATGAAGCGGGGACTACGCAGCTCCAAGTTTACTTATTCCCTAGACAAGATGCTTCCTCAGACATATACCGAGCTCCTCGAATGCACGCAAAAATACATCTGAGTCGAGGAGGGAGAGACTGATCGACGTTGATCTGAGGGCAAGGATCCGAAGAAAAAGATCAAGAAAGAAGGAACCTCCACGGGATCCAGTCGAGCCCGCACTGAGAGGGAGGTTCCAACTTCCCGACCAAGCCCGAAGCCTAAAAACATCAACCCTAGGTATGATTCCTAGACCCCTCTAACTACTCATGCATAGATCCTCATGATGATAGAGGGGGAGGACTACCTTCAATGATCCTAGCCGATAAAGACAAGAACAACATTCCATAACTGGAGGCCCTACTGTCGATTTCATCATGACTACAACCATGACATTGAGAGGTGCATCAAGCTGAAGAACGAGATCGAAGATCTGATAAGGTGGGGATACCTCAAAAAATACATGCAGGATCGACCTACGCAGCTACGGGTGACTCTCAGTCTCAGCCGCGCCCCGACGAGGAAGCTCACACTCAATCTACGACAGACGTAATCAATGTGATCTCGATGGGATCGAAACTTTAGGGATCTGATGACTCAGAAAGCTCCCCTAAATGTCGGTGATCGAACGACGACATCATCTTCTCCGAGGAAGATCTACAAGGAGTCCAAACTCCTTATAATGATGCTATTCTTGTATTAATAATAATAGTCAATTATGATGTAAAATAATATTTTATTGATAATAAAAGCTCAACCGACATAATTTTTTATGATTGTTTTTCTTAAATGCAACTTTCTATTGATCGACTTAAACCAGTTAAGGCTCCTTTAATCGGGTTCACTGGCGACTCGGTCAAGATAGAAGGGAAATAGAACTTCCTGTTGCTGTCGGATGACCACCTCGGCAATCGACCATGCAACTCAATTTTTTTTGTGGTTCGGGTTCCTTTCGCCTACAATATTATCTTGGGGTGACCCGAGCTGAATGTGCTCCGAGCAATCATCTTAACATATCACTTGCTTGTGCACTTCCTGACGAGAAAGGAAACCGATGAAATGAGGAAAGATCAGCAGCTGGCTCGATAATGTTACTTGACCATAGTCAAAAAAAAAATTGACTGAAGCTCTTTCCATCGAGGATGGACTGGACCAAAAAAAGAAAAAAAGTCGAGGAGAACCCACAGAGCAACTCACCTCGGTGCCCCTCAATGAGGAGGATCTAACCAGAACTGTTCAGATCGGATCTTCCTTAAGCGACGAACTGAGGGAGGAGCTAATCAACTTTCTGAGGAAGAACGCATATGTCTTCATCTGATCTATCTCAGACATGTCGGACATCCCATCTGATGTGATTATCCACCTACTAAATATCGACACCAAGCACAAGCTGGTGAGATAAAAGAAAAAAAATTTCACTCCCGAGTGATAGAAAACCATCGATGAGAAAGTCGACAGATTGCTAGCAATCTACTTCATCCGCGAGGCGACCTGTCCAGATTGGCTCACAAATATTGTGATGGTCAAGAAAGCTAATGGTAAGTGATGGATATGCATCGACTATACCGACTTGAATAAGACTTGTCCAAAGGATAGCTTTTCGCTACCTTTGATGATAACTGATCGATGCTACGTTGGGCCCTCAGCTGCACAGCTTCATGTATGTCTTCTCTGGCTACAACTAGATCTGGATGACACTGAAGGATGAGGAGAAGATGACGTTGATCACCAACAGAAGCTTGTACTACTATAAAATCATGCTTTTTGGTAGAATGCAGGGCTACATATTAGAGGCTGGTCAATAAAGTCTTCAAGAACCAGATCAGTTGCAACATAGAGGTCTACGTCGACGATATACTCGTGAAGAGCAAGAAAGCTGCTCTCTATATCCATGATTTGGTGGTAGCATTCGATGTTTTAAAGAGACATCAGATGAAATTGAATCCGACTAAGTGTGTCTTCGACATCACATCGAAAAAGTTTCTTGATTTCATGATGACGAAGCGAGGCATCGTGGCCAACCCCAAGAAAATCAGGACAGTTCTCGACATGAAGTCCTCAATCTCTCGATGGGATATTCAAAAGCTGGCGGATGTGTGGCATCTGTAAGCTGATTCATCTTCAAGTTTGCAAAGCGGTGCCTCTTCTTCTTCAAAACTCTTAGGCAGATAAGCTTCACTTAGATGGAAGAATGTCAAAAGGCTTTCGACGACCTAAAGTAGTATCTAAGTTCTCTTCCATTTCTGAGAAAGCCAAATATTGACGATGAATTACTCATGTATTTGGCTGTGACTCCTAAAGCAGTAAGCTCGGTACTTGTTCGAGAAGAAAATAAAGTGGAGAAACTAATCTACTACATAAGTCGGATGCTGTGTGGGGTAGAAATCATATATCTTCGGATCGAAAAGGTGGTCTTCACGATCATCATGATGACTTGATGACTGCGACTTTATTTTCAGGCCCACTCAGTAAAGATCCTGATCGATCTCCCTCTGAGGACTCTACTTCAACAACCAGACACTTCGAGGAGGATGGCCAAATGAGCGGTCGAACTCAATGAGTTTGATCTTTCTTATGTTTCACAATCCTCGATGAAGGCTCAGATACTCATTGACTTTATTGTCGAGTGCACTCTGACCGATGACAGCCAAGTCGAGGACCACCCTCAAAGAGAGGCTTCGAAGTCTGCAGAATTCTACATGTGGATGGAGCCTCAAATATCCTGGGTTGCGGTGCAAGTCTCATTTTGACCAACATTGATGGGATGGTGACTGAGTATGCTCTTCAATTTGATTTCAAAGCTTATAGCAATCAAGCTGAATACGAAGCTCTGATAGTCAGACTAAAGATTGTCAAAGATCTTGGTGTAAAACGTCTAAGGGTATTCACCGACTCACAGTTGGTCGCCAAACAATCTCGAAGAGAATATGGGGCTAGATATCCAATTCTCTCCAGATACCTATAGAAACTCAGATCTCTGCAAACAAATTTTGATTACTTCGAAGTCTACCATATTTTCCAATCGAAGAATGCTCGAGCTGATTTTCTGTCCCAACTAGCCACATCTAGCTACGGTGAGTTGGAGAGGATCTTCATCGAGCACCTCAAAAATTCAAGTATTGACTTCGAGAAGGAAGTTCACCAGATTTAGGTCGATCATAAATCGAGCTGGATCGATCCGTTTGTTGAGTTTCTGATCAACGAAACCTTACCGACTGATCCTACTGAGGCACGTCGAATAAGGAGACTGACAGCTTGGTACGTGATCATCGACGATCAACTTTACCGTAGGTTGGCATCTTTATCCTTGCTCAAGTGCCTTCGACCCTCAGAAGCTGACTACGTTCTTTGGAAGATGCACGAGAGCATTTGCGACAATCACTTGGGGGGCAAGTTGCTGTCTTACAAGATACCACGGCAAAGATATTATTAGTCAACCATACAGAAGGGTGCTGCCAATCTGGTGCAGAAGTGTGACCAATGTCAGAGGTTTGTCAATGTTCAAAGACTTTCGTCAAGTCAACTCACAATCATTTCGGCACCAGAGCTAGTGGAGAGTCGATATACTCGATCCTTTCCTATCTGTTATCATTGTGGCCATCGACTACTTTACCAAATGGGTGGAGGCCGAACCACTGGTGCAAATAACAAAAAAGAAAACTACCAATTTCTTATGAAAATTCATCATCTGTCGCTTTCGACTATTCCGAGTGATCATCACCAATAATGATCGATAATTTGACAACGTCAGGTTTGAAAAATTCTATGTAAAGTACTACATCATCCATAGATTTACCTCGATCGGCTACTCATAATCCAATAGAGAAGCCGAGATGACCAACAGGACTATTCTACAAGGCTTGAAGATAAGAATCGATTAAGTCAAAGGATGTTGGGCTGACGAACTCTCCAGCATCCTATGGTCTTATCGAACAACTCCTTGGATCCTGATCGGAGAGACCCCCTTCAAACTGGCATTCGGGATGGAAGCTATGATCTCGATTGAAATCGACCTATCTTCGACTCGGGAGGAGCACTACGATGAATGGATCAAGTTGGACAAGCGACGAGCTGATCTGGACTTGCTCGATGAGATCTAGAGATAAGTCCAATTAAGGATGGCTTCCTATCAGTGAAAGGTAGTTCGGTACTATAATTTTTGAGTTAAGCCCAAGATCTTTCAAGCTGAAGACCTAGTCCTTAGGACAGTCAAAGTCTTCAAACCGATCGAGCAAGAAAAGTTATTCCCAAATTGAGAAGGTCCCTACAAAATTTCAGTAGTTCTACGATCTGGAGCATACAAGATCGAGGGCCTAAATGGTATGGAGATTCTTTGGACCTAGAACGTCGAGAATCTATGAATGTATTATCAATAGGAACACCTTATAAATAAAAAGTTTTTCTTTCCTATAATTCTGCGTTAAACAACTCAACTCTCGGAGGCTTAATCCTCGATCGAATTAGAGGTCACCTCGATCAGGTCCGAGATGCGATGGTGGGAACACTTGGTCAAGAACCAAGACCACCTCGACGAGATTCAAGGCACAGCAAATGATGATGCTCCTCTACAACAGAATGGCCTACAACAAAAATCCTCATCAAGGCCCTAAGTCATCTCGATGGTTTTCGAGGTGTAGTGCGGTCAAGATCGTTGATGGGACACGAGATCACCTCGATAAAATCCAAGGTGCAATAGCAGTAGTGATGAGACATGAGATCACCTCGATAAAATCTGAGGAACTCCTAAGAAGTCATCGAGAGGCCCCTAAAAAATGAGTTGACCATGACCTCAATGAGACCGATAGTATGGGGGGCAGACGACTCGGGATGTTCCTCCGACTCGAAAAACTCCTCCAGACGTCAACAACTTGGTCACTTGATAACCGACCAATCCACATCTTCGTCAGTTGGTACCCGATGAGATGTTATTCAGCTAATGCCCTTTTAACGGAGTCGTGGAGTTCGGCAACTGTTAGCGTGCCTGCTCTGGCTGAAGGGCCACTGGAGTATAAGCTATAGTTTGCGGCTTAGATCCAGAAGAAATTCAATGTTATTTGGCTAATATCCGTATAATGGAGCCTTGGAGTTCGGCAACTACTAGTATCCTAGCTCTAGCCGAAGAGCCGTTGGAGTATAAGCTATAGTTCACGGCATAGACTTAGATGAAATCCAACATTATTCAGCTAACACTCATTTAATAGAGCCGTGGAGTCCGACAACTATTAGTGCGCCAGCTATGATCGAAGGGCCACTAGAGTATAAGCTACAGTTCGCAGCGCAGATCCAGATGAAAAAAGATATACTTAGTCGGCTTATCCCTGATTGACCAAGGCTCAATTGATCCAAAATGAAGTGAAAATACGACCATGCTCCGTCTCAACTAAATTTTGAAAAAGTTTTAAAATTATCATTTTGCTCCTGCACTAAATTTTCGCTTTAAATTGGTATCAGAGCAGGTTCTAGAATATGATATACATATGCATGCATAGATTAAGGTGTAATCTATAAGTTTAAATTTGAAATTCAAAATTCAAAATTCGAAATTCAAAAGGATTTGAAATTTGAAATTTGAAATTTGTTAGAAGTTTCAAATTTGAAATTCAAAATTTGAAATTTGAAATTTGGTTGAAATCTCAAATTTGAAATTTGAAATTTGAAATTTGAAATTCGAAATTTGAAATTTGAAATTCAAAATTCAAAATTCAAAATTTGAAATTTGGTTGAAATCTCAAATTTGAAATTTGAAATTTGAAATTCAAAATTTGAAATTCAAAATTTAAAATTCAAAGATTGAAAATTCAAAATTTGAAATTTGGTTGAAATCTCAAATTTGAAATTTAAAATTTGAAATTTAAAATTTAAAATTTGAAATTCAAAATTTAAATTTTGAAATTTGTATATCTAGATATACATGATCCAAGTAGCAAGTAATCTAATTGGGTTGGTTGCCATGGCCGTCCGATCATAGGAGAAAAGTAGGGTTTAAAGGCCCTCTCTTCCCATTCGATGGGGTCTCCTATGGCGGTAGGGGTGCCGATGCAATTATATCCCATGCCGATGAAGCAGCGAAAGGACTTAATTAAGAAATTTATCATGAATGTGTTAGATTAGATCTAAAAAAAAAATTATGATTTATTTTGAGTTATTTTCTGTTATGAAATGAGCAATAGAATTGCTGTTTATGAAATATGCTGACCCGTTTGTGAAATGAGTTAACACATTTGGTGAACAGAAAATAAAATCTTTCAAATTTGAAAATTGTTTTCGAAATGCCAAACCCTGACCCATCAGCCTAAGTACTTAATTAAAAGAATTAAGTGTTGTCTAGTAGGTCTAGAATTGTGAATTAAGACCTAAGACAATTGCATAAACTTTTGGGTCAATGGGTTAGATGAATTAGGTCCATAATTGGGTTAGACCTACGGTTAGTTTAAAAAATGGACGAATTGGAGTAATTGGTCAAATCTAATCAAAAGTTGAATTAGATTAGGTCAAGGATACTCTGACTCAACTTCAATAGTTGTAGTTGAATGGGTCCATGTCTTTAACTAGACCAAGATGGACTTAATTCATGACTACGCGGTGGAGCTCTATTTACTAAGTTGATCAAAATTAAAACTAATGAACTGGTTGGTGTCTAAGGTAAGTTCGGCAGTTTTGACCAGTGGTTCTTAAGCGGGAGCTACTCGCATTGATTCGATCATTGACGAGTTAATGGCAAATCCCCACCACTGATCTCACTTACCTGGCCAATCTGGTAAGTTAGATTTTGATTAGATCACTTGGTGATTAGAGCTCACCCATGTCATTAGGTAAATCAGTATGACTGATTTAGGTGCTCCTAATGCCAGCTTTAATTAAATCCTTTTTAATCTGACTTGGTGAAGTCAGTGGGAGGATTGAAATTGGCTGGATGATTTCTTCTCTACTATTCTTTAATAAAATCCTCAAAATTATTAGGTCCCTAAAATGATTAAGTTATAATGATAACTAAGTCATAGCCTCCCATTAAGTGAATGATAATGAGTCCATTAGTTCAATGATCATTGGAGGCCCAAAGGCCTGGTGCTCATTGGCTAATGAAATTATTATTCATAATATGATAATTTGATTGAGTCTTTCTGATGGTGGTTAGGTTGGCCGGCCAAAGTCGGACCTGATCATTTATTGGTCCGATTCACTAAATTAAGTCATGTTAATGGTTGGACCTAACCAGATCTTTTCAGTGGAGGCCAAAGCCTACTGATTAGGTTCTGGGGCAAAATAAATTACTAGAAGTTGTTTAGAGAAACAACTGGTTAAGAACCTACCCATAGATGCACATGGGTTGACCAACCAAAGTTGGGCTCGTGTGTAGTCTGTGTGGATTCTAGTACCCATTAAGGAATTAAAGTAATTTCTCGAATTGGAGGATGAGGCTACCAGTTCGTAAAAATATTGGGAAAAACTTTAGACTAAAGTCCAAGTCTTTAGTATTAATTTATGTACTAATAGAAGTCTCGTTTTTCTTTAAGCAGATATGGCCACTACCCTGTCGCTCCGGTCATTATTAGATAATGACAAGCTCATGGGATCCAATTTCGATAGCTGGTATCGAAAATTGAAAATCGTCCTTGAGCATGAACGGATCCTTTATGTAGTAACGGATCCAGCACCTGAGGAGCCAGCTCCGAACGCTAGTAAAGCGATCCGAGACACTTACTTGAAGTGGCTCAATGACCGCACCACCGTTCGATGTATTATGCTGGCAGCAATGAATGACGAGTTCAGCCGAAGGTTTGAGAACGTCCAGCCACAGGAGATGCTTCAAATGTTGAACGACTCCTTTGGCACGCCTGACGACGTTGAAAGGCACAAAACTAGTTGTGCTATTTTCAATGCTCGGATGAGGGATGGGGCCTCAGTCACTGATCATGTATTGTATATGATCGAGATGATTGAGCGCCTAAGCAAATTGGGCTTTCCTCTGCACGAGCAGCTCGGTAATGATGCGATCCTTAATTCCTTGCCCAAGTCCTTCCTCCCATTCCTTACTCATTTTCGAATGACAAAGCCTGCAGTAAACTACCACGGATTGTTGGGGTTGCTGCAGAACTTTGAGAAGGATCACCAACTCCATAAGGAGTCGGTGAATGTAGTGGGAGGGTCTTCTTCTCGTCGTCAACCCTTTGGGAAAGGGAAGAAGAACAAGAAGAAGAAAAATAAGAAGGTGCAATTTCATGCTGGGACAGTAGCACGGGGTCAGACCAAGAAGCGCAAGCATGACCAGAGCCAGGCGGAGTGCTTCTTTTGCAAGAAGCACGGGCATTGGAAGAGGAACTGTCCTCAATACATTGCCTCCCTGGACCCGAACAGGCCAAAGAAGAAGCAAGGTAATTATATGATAACTCCTTGCAACTTTTCGATTTGTGATACTACTGCCTGGGTATTGGATACCGGAAGCCCTTATCATATTTGTAATTCGATGCAGGGTCTGCAGGTTAGTAGGAGATTTGATGAAGGCGAGAGGTTCCTGAATGTTGGAGATGGAAGCAAAGTTTCAGTTCTAGCTTTAGGAATCATGAGTCTTGTAATCAATTCTCGTAATGTAATTCTGAGTGAATGTCACTATTGTCCAAGTTTTTTATTAAATATTATTTCTGTAGGCCTTTTGGCCATGTACGGTTATGATTTTTTAATAAAAAAAAATATTTGCAATATCATTTTGAATGGTGTTACAATATTTGTTGGACAATTAAATAATAGAATTTACTTACTATCACAGCCTGTTAATGTGGTTCAAAAATTCGGTAAACGCTCTAGAATAGATAATGTGTCAGAAGTCTACCTTTGGCACTGTAGGCTAGGTCATATCAATAAGAACAGGATAAACAGGTTGGCTCAAGAAGGAATTCTTGAAGTTAGTGATTGTGAATCACTTCCAACCTGTGAGTCCTGTCTTCTTGGAAAGATGACCAAGTCACCTTTTACTGGAAAAGGTGAGCGAGCCAGTGAACTCTTAGGTCTGGTACATTCTGATGTATGTGGACCCATGAGCTCAAGTGCAAGAGGTGGATTTTTCTACTTCATAACCTTCACAGACGACCTATCTAGGTATGGGTATGTCTATTTAATGAAGCATAAGTCGGAATCATTTGAAATGTTCAAACTATTCCGAAATGAGGTAGAAAAACAAACTGAAAAGTGTATTAAAACTCTTCGATCTGATCGAGGAGGTGAATACCTTTCCAATGAGTTTCTGATGTATCTAAGGGAGAATGGGATTCTCTCTCAGTGGACTCCTCCTGGAACACCACAGCATAATGGTGTGTCTGAAAGGAGGAATCGGACTCTGTTAGACATGGTTTGATCCATGATGGGGTTTGCTGGTCTGCCGATCTCCCTCTGGGGATATGCGCTCGAATCGGCTTGTTACCTTCTAAATAGAGTTCCGAGTAAGTCTGTAGCCAAAACGCCATATGAGATATGGATAGGACGTAAGCCAGTACTCTCGCACCTTAGGGTTTGGGGGTGTCCGGCTTATGTTAAACGTTTAATTACAGACAAGCTTGGACCTAGGTCTGACAAGTGTAATTTTATAGGGTACCCAAAAGAGACCAAAGGGTATTATTTCTACCTTGCTGATGAGCAAAAGGTGTTTGTCAGCCTTAAGGTAATCTTTTTAGAAAAGGAGTTCCTTAGTGAAGGAACTGTTGCCTCTAAAGTCGAACTTGACGAAGTTCGACAGGTGGAAAAACCGACACATGTTACTGAACCTGAATCGGATTTGATTAGATCAGATCCGGAGCCCATTGATTATGCACCCTTAAGACGGTCTGGTAGAGTACCACATCAACCGGACAGATATTATGGTTTCTTGGTCCGGGATGGTGATCCTATCGAACTTGATGAAAATGATGAGGATCCGATCACCTACATGGATGCAATGCAGAGACCTGACTCTGAGAAATGGCTAGAGGCCATGAAATCCGAAATGGAGTCCATGAAGGTCAACGATGTGTGGACATTGGTTGACCCACCCGAAGGAGTAAAACCCATAGGGTGTAAGTGGATCTTCAAAAGGAAGAGGGGCGCAGACGGAAAGGTGGAGACCTATAAAGCCCGTCTGGTTGCCAAGGGATATCGTCAACGTTATGGTATAGACTATGACGAGACGTTTTCTCCTGTGGCAATGCTCAAATCCATTCGGATTATGCTTGCGATAGCTGCCCATCTGGACTATGAAATCTGGCAGATGGATGTGAAGACAGCTTTCCTAAACGGAGAGCTGGACGAAGAGGTGTATATGATACAACCTGAAGGGTTCACATCCACAGATGAGTCTAAGGTGTGCAAGCTACAGAGGTCCATTTATGGACTTAAGCAGGCATCTCGGAGTTGGAACATACGTTTTGATAGGACGATCAAAACGTATGGCTTCGTTAAGAACGGAGAAGAACCCTGCATTTATAAGTGGGCTAATGGTCCAGCAGTAGTATTTCTTGTATTGTATGTGGATGACATTCTCTTAATCGGGAATGATGTCCCTGCATTACAGGGAATAAAGATTTGGCTATCGTCACAGTTCTCCATGAAGGATCTGGGAGAAGCTTCCTACATCCTAGGGATGAGGATCTATAGGGATAGATCCAAAAAGTTGCTTGGCTTATCCCAGTCCACGTACATTGATACTATGCTGAAAAGGTTCAGCATGGAAAATTCCAAGAAAGGCTATCTACCGATAGGCCATGGAATTTCTCTCTCGAAGAGGGATTGTCCGACAACACCTCAAGAGAGAGAGCGTATGGGTAGGATTCCATATGCTTCAGCAGTGGGATCTATCATGTACGCCATGACATGTACATGACCAGATGTGGCATACTCACTAGGGATAGTGAGTAGATACCAATCTGATCCAGGAGAGAATCACTGGAAGGTTGTTAAAACCATCCTGAAGTATTTGAGAAATACTAAGGACCAGTGGCTTATATATGGTGAATCGGACTTGAGACTTATAGGGTTTACAGACTCTAGTTTCCAGTCTGATCGAGATGATAGCAAGAGTGTGTCAGGATTTATTTTTACCCTTAATGGTGGGGCTGTCTGCTGGAAGAGTTTCAAGCAGCACACTGTGGCTGATTCAGTATGCGAGGCGGAGTATATTGCTGCATCAGATGCTGCTAAAGAAGCGGTGTGGCTGAGAAAATTCATCACCGAGCTCGGAGTAGCACCCTCCCTTGTTGGTCCGGTTCTGCTCTACTGCGACAGCTCTGGAGCCATTGCTCAGGCGAAGGAACCAAAGGCACACCAGCGGACGAAGCATATTCTGCGCCGCTACCATCTCATCCGGGAGATCGTGGATCGAGGTGACGTCGACCTTCAGAAGATCGACGGGAAGGAGAACCTGACCGACCCATTCACTAAAGCCATTGCGGTGAAGGAGTTCAACGACTACAAGTCGAAGATGGGTATTAGATACTGCACCGATAGGCTTTAGGCCAAGTGGGAGATTGTTGGGAATAGTGTCCCAAAGCCAATCGTCAGCCTGTTGACGGTTGTGCTCCTTTTGTATTAGTACATGAATTATAAATAAATAAAAGTTATTTTGGTATTTTTTCATCACAAATGTTTCATCTTCTAATGAACTCCTGTGTTGTGGTGAAGTCCTTAGGACTATTTAGACTCGACAAAGGAGGATTTATCGTTTAGTCCTTAAACATGTTCGCGACCAAATGATACGTTGTTACCAAGGACGACAATATTTATCGAGCATAGGTCGTTGTGTGCCATATGGGTTGGTTGTCCTCATAACCAAAGAGTGTGGAGACACTGGTATGGCATACAGGTGAGATGTAATGGTACATCTGCACTGAACGTGACCAACTCCGGAGCTATTTCTGCTGTCAAGATTTGCTCCGATGGGATATGGGTATAAATGTCCCTCCGACCTGAGACCGCCACGGTGACTTGCAAGCAACTCACTGCACTTAGGCACTGGACTACCTGAATTTCTAATTCAGTGACGGAAGGTTGCTGGGTGTAGTCAAGTACTTGACTTGTCGGTGCGTGTGTCAAGATGGGATTGACCACTCCAGTTTAGGAGCTGTGTACAGTCGTTTTCAATTTAGCAAAATCTTGGCCAGGGTAGTCCTAGTGAGGAGTCACAGGACTAATTGAGTTGAGCACGATTCGGATGATATCATCAGGGTTGACAGTTTAACCCTGAGTCATCCTAAACACAGGGGTCAAAAGGGATGAATTATACGGTAACCATATTCACGTAGGTTCTGAATGTTGCAATTGCGATTATTCGACCTATCCGATCGTCGGGTACCATTGCTAGATGGTCACTTCGATTAGTACAGAAATTGGTTCCTGTGCTACCGGCTTAGGTTCGAACCTGCGGGGTCACACACATTAGAGGTTCCTTTCTGATCTGATGGCTGATTATGAGTCTTATCTATCTGGAACTCTATGATTGAGAATTAGTATTCTCTAATCATAAGTTCCACACATTTTGGGTACCGGGGTCAAAATTTTGAATTTCGAATTTTGAATTTGAAATTTGAACTCTTTGATCAGGGTTTCATATCGATGGTCTCTGATGCCTGATTGCCCATCAGATTTGGACTCAATATTTATGAGAGGTTTAATTAGTGATTTAATCACTAATTAACTCAATTTGATTGAGTAATTATTTTTGGATCAAGTCCAATTGAATTGGATTCAGTTTGGATTGACCCGATTAGGTTAAATGTTGACCTAATCGCTAAGGTGGTTTAGTCCCTGTTTGATCAGGGGTTAGGTTTAGTTAATTTCTGATTTGATTAGGATTTTATTAAGCCTAATTAAGCCTAATTATGTTGGGTTTAATTTGGTCTAATTGTGCTCAACCTATTTTAAACTAGGTTGGCTCAATTTGAATCAAACCACCTTGTTTTAAATTCCCTGCGTCACCCAACTTCCTTGCACCCATTTGAATTCACGAGAAGAAACTTCTCGTGAAATTTTTCTCACGCAAAACCCTTCCCCACATCCTCATTTGTGCGCCATATGGATGGATAAAATAATTAGTTAGCCATTCAAATTCAAAGCATGTTTGAATTTGAATGGATAACTTATCACTTGCCCTTTCATCCTTATCCATTTTGTGTGCCACATTACTTACACGAGAAAAGGTTTCTCGTGAAAATTTTTCCACGCACAAAGAGCCACGCCCCTTCTCTTCTCACGCCCAAAAGGATAGGGATAAGTTGGTTTTCGTTTGAATTCAAATTTGATTTGAATTCAAATGTGTAACCTCTTGTCTTTATCCTCTCACGCGGATAAGACACGTTCGACGTTGTTTTAAAAAGAGGAGAAAGGTGGGACGTGCGTAGAAAAATTAGGAGAGAAACTTTGGGGCGTGAGGAAGGCTTCTGCACAAGGTGAAGGTCCAAAACCTTCCGAGATAAAAAGAAAAAAAAGAGAGAAAATTGGGCGCTGGGTTTTTGGTGTGTACCCTAGGGTTTCTACCTAGGGTTCGGGAAGTGAGATTGGTGTGCCACGAGGGTCGTGAGTCCACCAAATTTCAGAGAGAGATCCATCAGCCTCTCAAGTAACTGTGCAGATGATCCAGAGCATCCGAGAAGTCAGCACACATCGATCGAAGGAGTTCGATCAACATCTGCCATCAAAGGGTGAAATCACGAACTAGCATTCGTGAGGAGCTGATCAGACGGGTGCTTCGTGTGGATGATCCGCAGAGGTCAGACAGTTGGGTGGCTGCGACGTGACGATCAGAGCCCTCCGACGGTGATCAGATTGCGGTGATCGACTACCCGCAAAAGGTGATGTGTTCTGAACACAATACTGTAAAACGTTTACTGATTCAAATTTGAATTTCAAATTTAAATGCATGCTGTTGTATCATATTTAGATCCTAGTGTAGGGTTAATTATATTAATTAATGAGATTAATTAATAATTCTGCTGTAAAATAGTAATTTTGAAAAAGTTTTAAAATTACCATTTTGCCCCTGCACTAAATTTTCGCTTCAATTGGTATCAGAGCAGGTTCTAGAATATGATATACATATGCATGCATAGATTAAGGTGTAATCTATAAGTTTAAATTTGAAATTCAAAATTCAAAATTCAAAATTCAAAAAGATTTGAAATTTGAAATTTGAAATTTGTTAGAAGTTTCAAATTTGAAATTCAAAATTTGAAATTTGAAATTTGGTTAAAATCTCAAATTTGAAATTTGAAATTTGAAATTCAAAATTTGAAATTTGAAATTTGAAATTCAAAATTTGAAATTTGAAATTCAAAATTCAAAATTTGAAATTTGGTTGAAATCTCAAATTTGAAATTTGAAATTTGAAATTTGAAATTTGAAATTCAAAATTCAAAATTTAAAATTCAAAGATTGAAAATTCGAAATTTAAAATTTGGTTGAAATCTCAAATTTGAAATTTAAAATTTGAATTTTGAAATTCAAAATTTAAATTTTGAAATTTGTATATTTAGATATACATGATCCAAGTAGCAAGTAATCTAATTGGGTTGGTTGCCATGGCCATCCGGTCATAGGAGAAAAGTAGGGTTTAAAGGCCCTCTCTTCCCATTCGATGGGGTCTCCTATGGCGGTAGGGGTGCCGATGCAATTATATCCCATGCCGATGAAGCAGCGAAAGAACTTAATTAAGAAATTTATCATGAATGTGTTAGATTAGATCTAAAAAAAAATTTATGATTTATTTTGAGTTATTTTCTGTTATGAAATGAGCAATAGAATTGCTGTTTATGAAATGTGCTGACCCGTTTGTGAAATGAGTTAACACATTTGGTGAACAGAAAATAAAATCTTTCAAATTTGAAAATTATTTTCGAAATGCCAAACCCTGACCCATCAGCTCAAGTACTTAATTAAAAGAATTAAGTGTTGTCTAGTAGGTCTAGAATTGTGAATTAAGACCTAAGACAATTGCATAAACTTTTGGGTCAATGGGTTAGATGAATTAGGTCCATAATTGGGTTAGACCTAAGGTTAGTTTAAAAAATGGATGAATTGGAGTAATTGGTCAAATCTAATCAAAAGTTGAATTAGATTAGGTCAAGGATACTCTAGACTCAACTTCAATAGTTGTAGTTGAATGGGTCCATATCTTTAACTAGACCAAGATGGACTTAATTCATGGCTACACGGTGGAGCTCTATTTACTAAGTTGATCAAAATTAAAACTAATGAACCGGTTGGTGTCTAAGGTAAGTTCGGCAGTTTTGACCAGTGGTTCTTAAGCGGGAGCTACTCGCATTGATTCGATCATTGACGAGTTAATGGCAAATCCCCACCACTGATCTCACTTACCTGGCCAATCTGGTAAGTTAGATTTTGATTAGATCACTTGGTGATTAGAGCTCACCCATGTCATTAGGTAAATCAGTATGACTGATTTAGGTGCTCCTAATGCCAGCTTTAATTAAATCTTTTTTAATCTGACTTGGTGAAGTCAGTGGGAGGATTGAAATTGGCTGGATGATTTCTTCTCTACTATTCTTTAATAAAATCCTCAAAATTATTAGGTCCCTAAAATGATTAAGTTATAATGATAACTAAGTCATAGCCTCCCATTAAGTGAATGATAATGAGTCCATTAGTTCAATGATCATTGGAGGCCCAAAGCCTGGTGCTCATTGGCTAATGGAATTATTATTCATAATATGATAATTTAATTGAGTCTTTCTGATGGTGGTTAGGTTGGCCGGCCAAAGTCGGGCCTGATCATTTATTGGTCTGATTCACTAAATTAAGTCATGTTAATGGTTGGACCTAACCAGATCTTTTCAGTGGAGGCCAAAGCCTACTGATTAGGTTCTGGGGCAAAATAAATTACTAAAGTTGTTTAGAGAAACAACTGGTTAAGAACCTACCCATAGATGCACATGGGTTGACCAACCAAAGTTGGGCTCGTGTGTAGTCTGTGTGGATTCTAGTACCCATTAAGGAATTAAAGTAATTTCTCGAATTGGAGGATGAGGCTACCAGTTCGTAAAAATATTGGAAAAAACTTTAGACTAAAGTCCAAGTCTTTAGTATTAATTTATGTACTAATAGAGGTCTCGTTTTCCTTTAAGCAGCTATGGCCACTACCCTGTCGCTCCGGTCATTATTAGATAATGACAAGCTCATGGGGCCCAATTTCGATAGCTGGTATCGAAAATTGAAAATCATCCTTGAGCATGAACGGATCCTTTATGTAGTAACGGATCCAGCACCTGAGGAGCCAGCTCCGAACGCTAGTAAAGCGATCCGAGACACTTACTTGAAGTGGCTCAATGACCGCACCACCGTTCGATGTATTATGCTTGCAGCAATGAATGACGAGTTCAGCCGAAGGTTTGAGAACGCCCAGCCACAGGAGATGCTTCAAATGTTGAACGACTCCTTTGGCACGCCTGATGACGTTGAAAGGCACAAAACTAGTTGTGCTATTTTCAATGCTCGGATGAGGGATGGGGCCTCAGTCACTGATCATGTACTGTATATGATCGAGATGATTGAGCGCCTAAGCAAATTGGGCTTTCCTCTGCACGAGCAGCTCGGTAAGGATGCGATCCTTAATTCCTTGCCCAAGTCCTTCCTCCCATTCCTTACTCATTTTCGAATGACAAAGCCTGCAGTAAACTACCACGGATTGTTGGGGTTGCTGCAGAACTTTGAGAAGGATCACCAACTCCATAAGGAGTCGGTGAATGTAGTGGGAGGGTCTTCTTCTCGTCGTCAACCCTTTGGGAAGGGGAAGAAGAACAAGAAGAAGAAAAATAAGAAGGTGCAATCTCATGCTGGGACAGTAGCACGGGGTCAGACCAAAAAGCGCAAGCATGACCAGAGCCAGGCGGAGTTCTTCTTTTGCAAGAAGCACGGGCATTGGAAGATGAACTGTCCTCAATACATTGCCTCCCTGGACCCGAACAGGCCAAAGAAGAAGCAAGGTAATTATATGATAACTCCTTGCAACTTTTCGATTTGTGATACTACTGCCTGGGTATTGGATACCGGAAGCCCTTATCATATTTGTAATTCGATGCAGGGTCTGCAGGTCAGTAGAAGATTTATGAAGGCGAGAGGTTCCTGAATGTTGGAGATGGAAGCAAAGTTCCAGTTCTAGCTTTAGGAATCATGAGTGTTGTAATCAATTCTCGTAATGTAATTCTGAGTGAATGTCACTATTGTCCAAGTTTTTTATTAAATATTATTTCTGTAGGCCTTTTGGCCATGTATGGTTATGATTTTTTAATAAAAGAAAATATTTGCAATATCATTTTGAATGGTGTTACAATATTTGTTGGACAATTAAATAATGGAATTTACTTACTATCACAGCCTGTTAATGTGGTTCAAAAATTCGGTAAACGCTCTAGAATAGATAATGTGTCAGAAGTCTACCTTTGGCACTGTAGGCTAGGTCATATCAATAAGAACGGGATAAACAGGTTGGCTCAAGAAGGAATTCTTGAAGTTAGTGATTGTGAATTACTTCCAACCTGTGAGTCCTGTCTTCTTGGAAAGATGACCAAGTCACCTTTTATGGAAAAGGTGAGCGAGCCAGTGAACTCTTAGGTCTGGTACATTTTGATGTATGTGGACCCATGAGCTCAAGTGCAAGAGGTGGATTTTTCTACTTCATAACCTCACAGATGACCTATCTAGGTATGGGTATGTCTATTTAATGAAGCATAAGTCGGAATCATTTGAAATGTTCAAACTATTCCGAAATGAGGTAGAAAAATAAACTGGAAGTGTATTAAACTCTTCGATCTGATCGAGGAGGTGAATACCTTTCCAATGAGTTTCTGACGTATCTAGGGGAGAATGGGATTCTCTCTCAGTGAACTCCTCCTGGAACACCACAGCATAATGGTGTGTCTGAAAGGAGGAATCGGACCCTGTTAGACATGGTTCGATCCATGATGGGGTTTGCTGGTCTGCCGATCTCCCTCTGGGGATATGCGCTCGAATCGGCTTGTTACCTTCTAAATAGAGTTCCGAGTAAGTCTGTAGCCAAAACGCCATATGAGATATGGATAGGACGTAAGCCAGTACTCTCGCACCTTAGGGTTTGGGGGTGTCCGGCTTATGTTAAACGTTTAATTACAGACAAGCTTGGACCTAGGTCTGACAAGTGTAATTTTATAGGGTACCAAAAGAGACCAAAGGGTATTATTTCTACCTTGCTGATGAGCAAAAGGTGTTTGTCAGCCTTAAGGCAATCTTTTTAGAAAAGGAGTTCCTTAGTGAAGGAACTGTTGCCTCTAAAGTCGAACTTGACGAAGTTCGACAGGTGGAAAAACCGACACATGTTACTGAACCTGAACCGGATTTGATTAGATCAGATCCGGAGCCCATTGATTATGCACCCTTAAGACGGTCTGGTAGAGTACCACATCAACCGGACAGATATTATGGTTTCTTGGTCCGGGATGGTGATCCTATCGAACTTGATGAAAATGATGAGGATCCGATCACCTACATGGATGCAATGCAGAGACCTGACTCTGAGAAATGGCTAGAGGCCATGAAATCCGAAATGGAGTCCATGAAGGTCAACGATGTGTGGACATTGGTTGACCCACCCGAAGGAGTAAAACCCATAGGGTGTAAGTGGGTCTTCAAAAGGAAGAGGGGGCAGACGGAAAGGTGGAGACCTATAAAGCCGTCTGGTTGCCAAGGGATATCGTCAACGTATGTATAGACTATGACGAGAACGTTTTCTCCTGTGGCAATGCTCAAATCCATTCGGATTATGCTTGCGATAGCTGCCCATCTGGACTATGAAATCTGGCAGATGGATGTGAAGACAGCTTTCCTAAATGGAGAGCTGGACGAAGAGGTGTATATGATACAACCTGAAGGGTTCACATCCACAGATGAGTCTAAGGTGTGCAAGCTACAGAGGTCCATTTATGGACTTAAGCAGGCATCTCGGAGTTGGAACATACGTTTTGATAGGACGATCAAAACGTATGGCTTCGTTAAGAACGGAGAAGAACCCTGCATTTATAAGTGGGCTAATGGTCCAGCAGTAGTATTTCTTGTATTGTATGTGGATGACATTCTCTTAA
>NC_026002.2:31607831-31627831 GCF_000442705.2 Elaeis guineensis
GGTTTAAAAATGTAGGAACCAAATCTGACCATAAATAATAGATTTTTTACAAATTATAATCTGATTTCATCCGATTTATGTCTTTCAACTAACTGAAACCGATGTTTATTGGGTTGAATTAGATGGATTTCTTCGGGTTTCGATTATTTGCTCAGCCCTTTTGTCTGCGGTGCATACAATACATCACAACTATATTGTAGTATATGATGCATCATATTGACTCTCCATCATACAGCAATATACTATATATATATATATATATATATGTTAGGATAAGTCAATCGACCCCCGACTCAAGTCAACCGACCTCTGATTTTGACTTAACAACGATCGATCGATCGAACATACAACCCCGATTCTACAGACTGAACAAATCACACCGACTCATAATCGGTTGACCGACCGACAATCGGCTATTATCAATTAACAACATATGACTTGGCCAACCTCCGATCTATAACTGTCGGCATACCAGAATTACTTACTGATGGTCACTCGGATATTCTACCGATATATCAATACTACCGACATATAGTCGGCCGATCTGCTCAACATACTGTAACAATTATGAACGATTATCGACTATGTGTCATGACAATTAGTGGGAGTTAATGATCCACTAACTCTACAATTATAGTCCGATAATTTAGCACCATAAAAAGCGGGACCACTGCTCGACGGTTACATTAAAATCATCTATAAAAGGAGGGTAAGTGAGCAGCACCGGTAAGATACTTCTGAGCCAGAGCTCTGCTACTCTCGATATTCAAATTTACTGTTCATCAATTTTCTCTCTGACTTAGACATTGGAAGGTCTCCGTCGGACACAACTTCGGTCTGTAAGGATGTTGTTTTGCAAGTGCTCATCACCGACAATGGGTGACAGGGAGTTGGCCGCAATAGATTGGCACGTCAGGAAGGAAAGAAAATCACAATCAACCATGCTGACAACAAGAGCCCAGCACTCGACTGGATCGGCGAGGCACTCTTCCCATCAGGAAGATGCTCATCCCCCACCTTCAGTAGCAGAGCCTAGTTCCTCGCATCTTGTGGTCACCACAGATGTTCAAATTGTTGCACTCGTGCAGCAGATGAACATTTTGACGGAGGCAGTCAAAAGCCTCCAACAACAACAAACTCAGTAGCAGCAGCAGCCGCCAGCGAGCAATCGGTGGTACAGTCGGTGCCATCCAGGCATAGCCGTCGTCCTCCATGGCGATCACCTTCCTCCTCTCCAGAGCGACCGTCTCGGCATTTTCATTGAGACGAACAATCACGCTCTCGGCACTCTCGCTATGCCACCCACCATTCACAGTGTTCTCTCTCTCCTTCTCATGCACACAGTATTAGGAAGGAGAAACGGCCGCGGACACCTTCTGTTTCTCCTTCGAACTCGTCGGGGGGTTTCAACCCTGGAGTTTCTCAGCAATGGTGGCTGGACGACTATGAATGCAAATTTCAAGAAATTGATCGTCAGCTAACCTGACTTCAAGTAGGAGGTTGGAAGTCTTCCAACGATTACGACTTCCACACCGTCCAGCCTCTTTCTCGGTGCATTATCGATGAACCGATTTCTTCTTTGTTTAAGATGCCGTAGGTGGAGTCATACGATGGCTCCACCGATCCTATCGACCATTTGGAGAGCTATAAAGCTCTCATGATGATTCAGGGGGCAACCGATGCCCTCTTATACATTGACTTTTCGATAACTCTTCGGAAGGCTGCTCGAGCTTGATATTCCAAGCTCCAATCGAAAAGCATCAATTCTTTCGAGCAGCTCGAACATTCCTTCGTGGCCCACTTCAGCACAAGTCGAAGGCCACCATGAACATCCAATAGTCTCTTCTCGATCAAGCAAGGTGTGACAGAGACACAGAGAGACTTTGTGGCCCGATTCAACATGGCCACACTTGAGGTCAGGGACCTCAACGAAGATATGGCTATATCAGCCATGAAATGGGATCTGAAGGGATCCAGATTTACTTACTCTCTTGACAAAACTCTCCCTCGGATCTATGCTGAACTTCTAGAGTGTGCGTACAAGTACATTCGCACGGATGAAGCTGCTTCTGACCGATGCCAAACAAGTGAAAAAGATCAGAAGAAGAAATAAAAAAAAATGAAGCTTCGATCGAATTAAGCATGTTGACTATCAATAAATAAGCTTCACCCCGATGATGGAGTCCAAAATCGAACTATGGCAGGTATGACTCCTACACTCCTCTCTCTGCTCTCCGTGCGTAGATTCTCATAGAGATCGAAGGAGTAGAATACCTACGGCACACCCCATCGATGAAGGTGCCCTCAAGGAACTATGATCGGAGGAAGTACCATCAGTTCCATCATGATCACGGTCACGATATCGAACAATGCATCCAGCTCAAGGATGAGATAGAGGTCCTGATCCGATGAGGCTACCTCAAAAAGTACTGAAGGGATCAGCTGACTCAACCTCCTACCGACCGACGACCTCAGCCGTAAATTGAGGAGGCTATCAATAATCAACCGACTGCAGGAGTGATCAATATGATCTTCGGGTGACCAAACTGAGAGGCAACTTTCGAAGAAGAGTCGGCGAAAAGGCGACGACTCAATAATGTAATAACTTTTTTGAAAGAGGATGTTTGGAGAATTCAAACTCTCCATAATGATGCTGTTGTTGTTTCGACAACAATAGCTAATTATGATGTTAAAAAAATCTTTATAGATAATGAAAGTTCGACTGATGTTCTTTTTTACTCGACTTTCTTCTGAATGCAATTATCGATGGATCGACTTAGAAGAGTCTCAACGTCATTGATCGATTTTACTGGAGATGCTATCACTGTAGAAGGAGAAATCTCTTTTTCCTTAACTGCAAAAACTGAACCACAACAGCGCACTGTTCTTGTGACATTCACAGTTGTTCGGGTTCCTTCGGCCTATAATGCCATACTCGGACGACCTAGTCTTAATGTATTTAGAGCAGTGGTCTCGACATACCATCTACTAATTCGATTTCCGACAAGAAATGGAGTCAGAGAAATGTATGGAGATCAACAGCTAGTCCGACGCTGCTTCTTAATCTCCACACAAAATAATAAACCTAAAGACTCTCTACCCATCGATAAGTTGGACCAAAGAGAGAATCAGAAGAGAGGTGAACTGACTGAACAACTGGTTTCCATCCCATAAAAAGAAGAAGATCCCGAGAAGATAGTCCAAATTGGATCATAGCTGTCTGATCCGAAGCGACAACAATTAATAAATCTACTAAGAGAAAATGCTGACATTTTTGCTTGGTCGGCCACCGACATGCCAGGCATTCCTCCAGAAGTAATAACTCACCGACTCAACATTAATCCAAATGTCAAATCGGTGAGACAGAAGAAACGATCTTTTGCCTCTGAAAGACAGAAGATCATCGATGAAGAGGTCGACAAGCGCCTCACAGCAAGCTTTATCAGAGAAGCTACTTATCCCGATTGGCTCACCAACGTAGTGATGGTGAGGAAGGCCAATGAGAAATGAAGAATCTACATCGACTATACAGATTTGAATGAAGCTTGTCTAAAAGACAGCTTTCCATTACCAAAGATTGACCAATTGATTGATGCGACTTCAGACCACCAACTTTTAAGCTTCATGGATGGCTTCGCTGGATACAATCAAATTTGGATGGTGCCTAAAGATGAGGAGCACACAGCCTTCGTAACTGACAAAGGCATATCTTGTTATAAAGTGATGCCTTTCGATCTGAAAAATGTGGAGCTATCTACCAACGGCTTGTCAATAAGATCTTTAAGACATAGATCGGGCGTAATATGAAAGTATATGTGGATGACATGCTGGTGAAAAGTTCTCAAACTTTAGAGCATGTTCGGGATCTAGAAGAGGCCTTCAACATACTTCGACAACATCAGATGAAGTTGAACCCAACTAAGTATGCATTTGGAGTGACTTTCGAATTTTTTTTTGAATTTTTTATGTCACAACGAGAAATCATGGTCAACCTCGAGAAGATAAAGGCTATCATCAACATGAAGTATCCCAGTTCGAAGAAAGAGATACAGCAACTCAATGGAAGAATCGCCACACTCAGTCGATTTATATCAAGGTCAGCAGAAAGATGCTTGCCTTTCTTCAAGATCTTGAGGCAATCAAATGACTTCATATGGTCGGATGAGTGCCAACAATTCTTCAAGGACTTGAAAAAATACTTGAGATCTCTACCTTTGCTTACAAAACCAAAGGTCGGAGAAATTTTGTATCTCTACTTGGCGACATCAACGGAGGCAGTGAGTTCGGTGCTTTTTCAAGAGGATGAAAATTGAATTCAACGATCGATCTACTACAGCAGCAAAGTACTTCATAATGTCGAAGTGAAATATTCAAAAGCAGAGAAAATAATTTATGCTCTAATCATATCATCACAACAGCTTCATCCGTACTTTCAAGCACATCCAATTGTGGTCTTGACAGATCAATCATTGAAGACGATCTTACATCGACCTGATACATCGGGTCAGATGGTGAAGTGGACAATAAAGCTTGATGAATTCGACGTACAAAACCACCTACGATCATCCATGAAGGCACAAGTTCTGACCGACTTCATCGCTGAATGTACAATATCCGACAATAAATCGGAGGATGAAGTTAATGATATAATAAAGCAGACCATGACTCCCAAACCCGACTTAAGGTCGATTTGGATACTGCATATCGACAGAGCATCTAATGCACAAGGTAGTGGAGCTAGTCTCATTCTTATAAATTTTAAAGAGGTGGTTACTGAATACGCCATCCGATTCAACTTCAAAGCATCAAATAATCAAGCCGAATATGAAGCGCTCTTAGTCGGCTTAAAAATTATCAAAAAATTTAACATTGACAGTCTGAAGGTCTTCATCGACTCGCAATTGATTGCTGGATAGGTCAAGAGTGAATTTGAAGCCCGAGACCTATCATGATGAAGTATCTTCAGAAGGTGAAGGATCTTATATTAACCCTGAAGTACTTTGAGATCTTTTACATTTTAAAAACTGAAAATATTCGAGCTGACACATTCTCGCAACTTGCAACTACTTTTTTCAACTTGCTGGGTCAGACATTCATCGAATGCCTCAAACAGTTAAGTATTGACAAAGTCGATGAAGTGTTACAACACACTGTTGAACCAAGCTGAATGGATCCGATAATCCAATACTTGACCAATGGGACTCTCCCTACAAATCCCTCAGAAGCTAAATGACTTCGATGGATGGCCTCTTAATACATTTTAATGAATGATTATCTGTACAAAAGATCATTCTTCCTTCTCTTACTAAAGTGTTTGAGACCAACAAATGCCGACTATGCACTCAGAGAAGTTCATGAAAAGATTTGTGAAAATCACTTGGGGGGCAAATCTTTAGCCTATAAAGTCTTGCGATAAGGATATTATTGGCCCACCATGAAGAAAGATACAGCTGAGCTTGTCCGAAGGTGTGAACCATGTCAGAGATATGCAAATATACAACACCAACTGACAAGTCAGCTAACATTGATTATTGCATCATGGCCCTTCGCATAGTGGAGAATTAACATACGTGGTCCTTTCCCTCCAATATTTAGTCAGAGAAAGTTCATAGTGGTCGCTATCGACTATTTTACCAAATGGATAGAAGCTGAATCTCTGGCACAAATTATTGAGAATAAGATGGAAGACTTCATTTGAAAATCAATTATATATAGATTCAGTTTGCCATACATTATCATCACAAACAATGGTCAGCAATTTGACAATCAAAATTTTAAAGAGTTCTGTGTAAAATTTTATATTACACACAAACTCACATCAGTCAGCTATCCACATTCAAATGGAGAGGTGGAGGTAACCAACCAAATAATTTTGCATGGACTCAAAATCCGACTGAATAAAACTAAAGACCTCTGGGTGGAAGAGCTATATCCGATCTTATGGGCATACAGAACAACTTCTTACATACCAATGGGAGAATCATCATTTAATCTAGCTTATGGAACAGAAGCGATGATTCCACTTGAGATCAGATTGCCATCAATAAGGGTTGAACAATACAATGAGCCGAGCAATTCAGAATATCGGAGAGCCGACTTAGATCTACTTTCAGAGGTCCGATAGTAAGCTCAAGTTCAGATAGTAGCCTATTGGTAAAGAGTGGCCTAATATTATAATGCAAAGACTAAACTGAAGGTCTTCCATCCTGAAGATTTGGTCTTAAAGAAAGCAGAAGTCTTAAGACCTCTTGATCAAAAAAAGTTATCTCTGAACTGAGAAGGACCTTACAGGATAACTGAAACACTCAGACCTGGCGTATATCGGTTAGAAACTCTTGAAGGGTCGGCTATTCTCCGAACATGGAATGCTGACAATTTAAAGATATATCATCAATAAAATTGTCAATGTATACATTGTTCGAAATAAAATACAGAATTTCAGAATCACGAGTCTCGATCGATTACGAAATAATTTTGAATCGATAAATGAATGGTTGATTTCTGTCAACCATCGACCATACATCGGTATTCACTGTAAAAGCCAAACTACCGACTATATCTCAGCACAGAATCTATGTTGATTTTTTTATTGTAAAAATCAACACCAACTATACAGGCTTTCACTATAAAAGCCACAATACCAACTATGTCACGGTACCAAAATGTATTTTGGCTTTCCACTGTAAAAGTTGATCATAGTCGAAATACTATTATGCCGACTTAGTCTTGACTAAGCAAAATATTATGCCAATATGATCAAGGTTGAATTGAAATTATACCGACTTGGCTACGATCAGTTGAAGGATATTTGACTTGCCACAGATTATCAAATAACTTGACGTACAAATCCGACTAAATATCGGACGTAGGATATTTCGACTTATCCTAATTCTTATCAGTACATCAAAAGAACTATGCAACTAACAGATGATTTTACAAGTCCTATCGAATGTTTGGTTTGTCGATTGATGTTCGGTAGCTAAATAATTATTTTATATTGCAGGCAAGCCAAATAAAGAGTCTGAATTTAAAAAAAAAAAATCATTCATTGGAAAGAGGAGATTACTAAATTGGACCAAAGTCTGATTACAAGTGTTTGATTATAAAAAAATAAAAAATAAAAGTACATCGATCAAGATTCATTGCTGTCCTTATCTCTTTGCCCCGATGTAGCATTGGAGATTTGGACAACTTCTGGCACGATCGGTGTTCCAGCTTGGGTCAGCAGGGCTTTTTCTTCAGCAACTCCATCTTCCGACCCTGGAGGGACGATGCTGCTCAAGTCAAGATCCGGGTGTAACTTTTTAACTGCATCTCGACCGTCCGCATACCCAACACAATAGGAGACAAACCCACCTTCCAAGATCTCCCCCTTAAATTCTTCTGAATTCTTGAAGTCCTCGATCGCTCGGCTTAAAGCCTCCCTTGCCGACTTCGCTTCCACCTTCGCCAACTCAACATCAGCTCATGTGGAAGATGACTCCTCTTCGGCCAGTGCCAACCTTTTCAGGCTGGCCCGATGTCATCCATGTTCGGCTTCGAGTTCAGTAATACATCCATCTTGTTTCCATTGAAACCGATGGATGGAGTGTTTCTTGCTTTTGACCTGTAACTCAAGAGTCGAAATATTTTGATGAGCCGACTCAAGCTTGGCTCCAAAAGATTCTAGATCATTAGTCAAATGGGAGACTTTCTGTTGAAACTTGACCTCCCGCTCAGCTGCCGACCTAAGTTGCTTGAGGGCAGCCACCTTTTCAGCATCAGCGGCTGCCACTTTATTCATCTATGTTCGATGGAAGTCACCGAACTTCACATAGCGATTTCTAAGTCGAACATGTTGTGGACCAACTGCAAACAGAAGATGAGTCAAATCAGATAAAAAAAGAGAGAGAGAAAAAAATTCACTCACTTCGAGTATCATCGGATAAAAGGATGAGAATATCTCGGCCATTGTCCTGTTTCTTCGATTCTCCCAATCGGTCGGGAGAAGAGCAGCTTGGATGAGCTGCCTGGCCAATGTCGGATTGGCCAAAGCCGACTCATCTCTGGGTACTCTAATGTCAAAGTAGACCGTGTGACCCTCCGACGCTACATCTTCTGCCGAAGTCACTGGAGGCTTTCTCCGATCTCCTATCAGCGGCCCCACATTCGAAAGTGAGGAAAAACTTGAACTTGATTGCATCCAAGAAACTCCTCTTGTTAAAGGAGCAACTGGTGCAGCTGTCAACTGTTCAGGTTTGATCGCGGTTTCCACCTCGGCCCAAACCTCATTTGGTGGAGCTGTTGATGGTGCCACGGTAGCTCCATCTTCATTTGCCGCCCCTTCAACTGACAGCACATTGGAAAGCACTGTCGGGGATGACAGCACTAAAACTAGTTCAGGAACTGATGCAGGTTGTACATCGGGTTCCTCAGCCGGTGCAGAAGCAGAAGCCTGACCCTTCTTCGATGGTCGGGATGGTCCAGCCTCAAATGTTGCCCTCTTCCTGGCAGCATGTTGACGAATGTCGGCACTCGACACTCGCACCCTCGACTGCATGGCTGCGACCAGAATAACAAAAATTAGTATGATTCAGAAATAAATAAAAGAAGAATAAAGTTAAAAGTGACCGACTATACTATACCTAAGTTGGTGACCGAACTGAGGCTGGCGTCGTAGAGAGCCTGTTCGATCATAACCTCCCTCTGCGACAGGACCGTCATATCCTTCAGCTGATGGAAGTCTTCTCGATCGCCGACCTCCACCCAGCTGTTATCGTTGGGGCCAGTTCTTGGATTGCCCCAGCGAGAAGGAAAGCCCCAAGGAAGAGAGGAAGAAGCAAAAAAAATTTGATTCTTTCATCTATGGATGGATGATGGAAGATCGGTAATGAAAGAGAGGCTTTTCCGGAGGTTGAAGAACCACCAACTCTTGGCCTTTGGATGAGGTTAGAGGATAAAAAAGGCATGAAAGAGGGAAGGATGAGATTCAATCGGTAGTAACCAACATAATAAAGCAAAGCTGATCATTAACCGGACCGAATTCGGTGCCAGCTAGACAGGACAAAGACCATAGTAGTCTAAAATATTTCAGACAAACTCCAGAATAGAAAATCGAAGACCCATCCTCAGGTCTTCAACATAAAAGGCCACCTGGCCCGAAGGAGGGATGTTCACCCGACCGTCGGCACCAAGTATGAAAAGTTGATATTGCTCTGGGATGCGATATTGCTCCCAGAGTCGCTCAACGTTCGATTCTGAAAGTAAAGAAACCTCCACTTTTGAATCTGATGGGGACTCGTTAGTCAGATTCTTCGATCAACCATCTCGAGAGGAAGAATCCCTAGCCATTGGAAAGAGAAGAACTAAAGAAAATGAAGAAAAATCAGAAAGGATGACTCAAGAAAGACAAAACGACTTAACCTGAAATTCAAAGAAGAAGATAAGAAGAAAAGAAGTCTTCAGATGTTGGAACAATTCTCCGGCAGAGTTTCTACAGCAGTGAAGACAAAATGAAAAGTAAATGCTAGCCGAAAGCGACCCTGTATATATAGGATCTCCTAACGATCAAGATGAAAGCGATCAAATCAGAGTCTCATCAGATGATGACACGTGATAACATCTGGACCGACTATTGATCAGACGGTTCGACGCACCTGCTCTTGATCGAGCCACATCACCGTTATCTGCATAAACAGCTTCGACCCAATAACATTCGAACATGTGGCAAAGATCTACTAGTCAGAATTATATCATCCGGCATCAAATTATCTTCTCGAAATGACGTCTGACACTGACATCCGATATCGAATCATCCTATCAATATGACAGTCTAATGATGGTTCTGTACCCATCGAAATGACAAAACAGCCGACGCTCATATCTCAAAAAAACTAGCAGCCGAATCGAGGTTCGATATGACACGAAATGACTTCCTTCATCCAACGTGATAAACTACATGGTGGCACACACATCGGATCACCTTGGACTTGGGAGTGGGGGGCAACTATTGGGGTAAATCAATCGACCCCTGACTCAAGTCAATCGACCTCCAATTTCGATTCAACAACGATCGATCGATCGAACATACAATCCCAACTCTACATCGACTAACTGAATAAATCACACCGACTCATAATCGATTGATCGATCGATAGTCGGCAATTATCAATCGACAGCATACGACTTGATCAACCTTCGATCTATAACTGTCAACATACCAGAATTACTTACCGATGGTCACTCGGACATTCTACCGACATATCAATATTATCGACATATAGTCGATCAATCTGCTCAACATACTGTAACGATTATGAACAGTTATCGACTACATGTCACGATAATTAGTGAGAGTTAATGACCCATTAACTCTATAATTATGGCCTGATAATTTAGCATCATAAAAAATGAGACCACATGCTCGACGGTTACATCAGAATCATCTATAAAAGGAGGGTAAGTGAGCAGCACCGATAAGACACTTCTGAGCTAGCGCTCTGCTACTCTCGACATTCAAATCTACTCTTCGCCAATTCTCTCTTTGACTTAGGCATCGGAGGGTCTCCGTCGGACATAACTTCGATCTATGAGGACGTTGTTTTACAGGTGCTCATCACTGGTGATAGATGACAGGGAGTTGGCTGCAACAATATAGTTAGACGTATGTCCTAGAAGTCAGATTGACTGACACATGTATGCATTCTAGAGGTATAATTTTATAATTAAATTTTAAAATAAATAAAATTTAAATTATTTTTTCATTCATATTGTGTTTTAATTGTGTCCATGAATCATTCGAGAAATTGACGGATGATGACACGTATTCTCAAAAGTTAAAAATTTAAGACACGTTTTATTAGTAGTTAATTCTTAAATGCTCCTGATCGATAGATTGTCACAGAGACGGTGATTAATCCAGATAGATTGATGCGCAGATCGCTCTCCTTCATGGATAGATGAGTCTCGAGTCGACAATATAGGAACACTAGAGCGAGAGTGCAAGTGCTTGATGGAGATCAAGGGTACTAAGCGTGACTAACACGAGAAGTCACTAGGATGGCCACCCACTCATCAGTGACTTACTCAAAATTACAGTGGTGTAGATAGTTTTTTGACCTGTGGTGTCTCGCCTGTTCACAGTGGGGTTGCTGTAGTTTGACCGCATAATTACTTAGTTATCTAGCCATTCAAAATCTTATGATATATGTTGGCTACAGTAGGTCCATTGTAGGAATAAGATATGCACCTAGATGAGATCTGTTGATCCTGGTAGATAGAGAGAGATCCTATACAATTCATAAGATTGAGTCCTAAAATTCATGACCATGGTAGGTGAATGATGAAAAAAATTTTCATAAGATTTCACATGGACTCGAGTCGATTGAATCTGACATGGACTCGAGTCGATTGAATATGACAGACAAATAATTTTGATGAGTTATCTTTGATCTGCATCTTATTAGGACCCACGACAGAAGAATCGAATTATACGATAATTGCATCTAGAGGTTCATGATTTTCATTCTACTGGGTTGCCACTACATACTGCTAGATGTCACTGGTAGATTGTGAGACTTGTTAAGCATCATCTTGATAATCAATAACCTTCGAAGGGCAGAGTTGGAATTGTTCCAACCCATCGAAAGGAGTTCGATGATATTGTGATAGAGATCACAATATATCTCACTACCAGATAGAATGAAACCTATGGGATCACACACAAAAGAGCTTCTTGTCTGATCAGATAGTTGATCAATGATTATGAATTATTGAATGATAAAATTATCAATGTGATTGATGATTGATCTAAAGTAAAAGTTACAATTATGTAATCCACTAAGGGTGCGTTTGATTACATTTTTTGATTTTTGATTTTTAAAAAATATTTTTTATTTTTTTTTTGATTTTTGCTATTGAGTAAAAGTAAAAAAACAAAAAGTATATCTGCTAATTACGTTACTATAAAACAAAAAGTAATATTTGGGGATGGTAGGTGAAGAGCTCGACGAGGAAGAAAGATTTGGGAAGGGAGGAAGAAGAGAGTGGGGAGGTGAAGAGCTTGACGAGGAAAAAGGGTTCGGGCTCTTTACTTTTTGATTTGGCATTTTAGATATGGGGAAGCAAAAAAAAGTAGAAAAGCAAGTTTTGAAAAGTAAAAAATTTTTGCTTTGCATATAAAGCAATTATTTTGATTATTTTGATTTTTGCTTTTTGCTTTTCATGGTGTTACCAAACATTGCTTTTTGATTTTGATTTTTTAAAAATCAAAAAGCAAATAAAATATTTTTTTAATGGCTAACCAAATGCACCCTAAATGTTAGTAAATTATAGGAGAATTAATTAGCAATTGAATTACTAATTGACTCAATTTGATTGAGCAATGAGTTCTGGATCAAAACTAGACAATCACTATGATAGGCAATCACTATGATACACCGCAGCGATGTGGTGCATTACAGAGGATTTTCACTCAAGACTAGAAGGCTCAAAACTAGCTCCTCTGTAGTGCATTGTGTTGACTGTCTATCATAAAAAAAAGGTCAACATACCACATGCACCATGTATATGTATAGTCCATATCCATATATATTATTTATTGGTCGTCCATCAAGCGCGGTGCACCGCATCACAGAAGACTTGCGCTCAAAAGGCTGAAACCGAATTGGATACCAGCATTATTTATATCCATATTTATTTTGTAATACAAATATGAATATGAATATTATTCAGATATAAAAATTCATATTCATATTTATTTTCAACGAATACGGATATTATTCGGATACTGAAAGTATAGATATAATTTAGATAATTAAACTTTATGACTACAGAATCAAAAATATTATGAGTAAATGATAAATCCAGTGAATAACATATTTATATGGTTATATATTTTTTAAAAAAAATAATAAATATTATATAAAATTATATAAGATTATATGTAGATTTGGATATGGATTGAATAGTTATCTATTTATATATTTTTTTATAAAAAAATATGAATATGAATATTAATCAAATTTTTAAATTTTTATTTATATTTAAATTGATTCGGATAAAAAATTGAATCCAAAAGGATGATATCCCTACAACGTTCGCTTCCGGCTCAAACCCAACGGTAGGTCGCCAGCGGTTTTCTCCCATTCCTCCTCCTTTATCGCAGCTATAAATATCCGCCATCTCCCCAAAGAAAATAAACACACTAATGCCTTCCACCAGATTATTCTTTGAATCCCCAGCATCTTGTGCAACGGTAAGGAAATGGCCTCTGCGAGCAAGGCTTCTTTGATCGTGGCAGCGAGAGTGGGGATGGTGGAAGCTCTCGAGGACCAAATTTGGCTGTGCCGTTGGAACTACGCCTTGCTGTCTCTCCACCAGCGAGCCAAGAGCAGCAAGGGATCTTTAAGTCAGGCCAATAGAAAGTCTTCTACCACCATCGAAAGAAGGAGAGGGAGGCTCGAGAGAGCTAAACGGACGGAGCAGACGCTGGAGAAAGTCATGCACTTGAGCTGCTACGGACCAAAATAGAAATCTAGAGAACAGGGCTGATATTTTTCTTAAATTTTCTTTTTCTTTTTTTTTTCTCGGGAAACTCTTGTAAATATCAAATTGGAGAATATACTGAATTTTATGACTTTTTGGGAGCTTTCCATTTCAAAACTCCTCTCACACGGAACGGCGGACGTGTGTGGACATCTCCATCGGGTGCGCACAGACATTCCGCCGTTCGACCGTTCCGTGAGAGAATCATGCGGCAATATTTTATACCGCCATTTCATGGCCATTTTGCAAACTTTTTACACGCGGATGGCAGTTTCGTATGTCGTTCTCGCACACAAAGCTTATGTGGTCATCTGTGCCTATAAAAGATGCCCTCCTTTTCTTAGTTTTCGAATAAAAAAAAATACCAAAAATCTTTCTATCTTCAAAAAAATTCTCTCACATCTTCAAAAATTCTCTCTCTTCGTGCTCTCTCTCTCTCTCTCATTCATTTTGTTGATTGAACTGAGGACGAAGTTGATCAGCATTTATTCAAAATTGTGCCATCGACGGACGTTGGAATGTTTGACTTTCGGATTGTACCTTGAAGGAGGGTGTGCGGCTCAGATCTTCGCACGAAAAAGGACCGAAATCTCCTTTAGGACAGTGGTTTATCCACCTCCTGAGCTAGGTTTCATTTATTTTATTTTTATCATATCATTTTTAATTATATCACACACATCACAGAAAAATATTTTAATATATATATATATATATATATATTTTGATTGGCATCTAAATTATAAATAAATTTTTTTTAGCCTATTTCACCATTTTTCCATCTTAAGCTTGCTCTTCAATACAATTTTTTTTAATTAGTTCATTTTTTCGTAATTTCATTTTTTCCTATAGTTATATTATATATATATATATATATATATATATTATTTTATATATATTCTATAACAGTCTAAAGGAGATTCTAAAAAAATATTTTTGTAGTGCATGCATATTTAATATAATTATTTGTATATATTTAGGACTTATATTCCTTACATATTTATATATTGTTGTTAATTGACTAGCATTATTTTTTATAGTTTTGTGTTGTACAAATTAATTAAAGATCTCCTTAAAACTTGTATTGCTGCATGCTCAACCTTAATAAAATTTATTAAGTCCACTAGTTGAAAAAAAAATTAATAAATTTTCTTTAAATGTCAGTTTTTCTCTCTGAACCTTACTTGGACCAAATGGCAACTCTTTGAGATGAAACCTTTAGTCTTAAACTCGACAAGTTTGATGGAATCAACTTTAGGAGGTGGCAAAGCCAAATAAAATTTTGGCTAACCACTTTGGGACTTTGGTCGATTATTGACCAATCCTCTGCCTCCTCTAGTTCAACCTCTCCTGCCACATCTAAAGAAGACTATCTTGATAAGGGTAGAATTCTTAATGCCATTAGTGATTCATTCTATGATGTTTATTTATCTGCAAAGAGTGCAAAAGAATTATGAGATAACCTAGAGTCTGAATATGGCCTGGATGATGCAAGTATTGAGCAGTTCAATATCGCATCATTTTTTAGATATGTTATGGCAGATGATAAACCTATAAATGACCAACTCCACTAATTCCAAGAATATCTTAGGAAACTTCAAACCAATGGAACCGTTCTCTCTGAAGAATTTAAGGCCTCGAGTCTTTTTGATAAGTTGCCTCCCTCTTGGGAAAGTTTTGCCAAAAGTCAGCTCTATAAGCAAGAAGAGCTAACCCTAACTCAACTTCTCAATTCAATTAGGATAGAAGACCAACATAGGTCTAAAATCTAGCAAATCAAAGTTCCAGATGCTCAAACTAATCTGACCCTTATCAAATTCAAATGAAAACCTAATTTTCAACCAAACCAATAACACCAGACAAACCATCCTAACCGACTCTACTCAAATAAGTTCAAACCTAAGGAAAAAAACTTCAAGACCAATAACAATAAATCCATCAAACCTGCCCAAGGTCCAAGTAATAAGTTTTGCTTTGTGTGTGGGAGGACCAATCATCTTGCGAGAGATTGTTATCATCGGAAGAAGAAATCCTTTTGCAAACTTTCTGGTACCTCGGGATCTCAAGCTCATGTAGTTGAAGGTCCAAAAGATACCACCTTTAGATCAGTAAGCTTTAACCCTGAAAAGTTAATTTTACTTTCTCTAACCTTGATTGGTGGTTGGATTCAAGAGCTAATGTTCATATTTATTTTGATCGCTTTTGGTTCACTACTGTTCAGGACTCAAGCAGAGGAGGTGTGATCCTTGAGAACAATATAGCCGCCAGGATCAATGGACAAGGATGAATTAATTTAAAGATGACTTCCGAAAAGGTTCTTATCCTGATGGATGTATTATATGTTCCAGACCTTAGGAAGAACCTAATCAGTGGATCTCAGTTGGTTTAGAAGGGATATAAAATTATCCTTGATTGTAATAAAATTGTAATAACTGAGAATAATGCTTTCATAAGAAGAGGATATGTAAGTGAAAGTTTATTCAAATTAAATATAATAAATTATTTTATTAATAAAGCTGAGAATCAAGTTTATTTTATGAATAAATCTAATCAAAATTTGTGGTATGATAGATTAGGTCTTGTACACTTAAGAAAAATCAAACATATGATGGATTTAAAGCTAATTCCCAAATCAATCTTAGATACATCTAAGTATGAAATATGCGCTGAATCTAAACAACCAAAAAAATTATTAAAATCAGTTGAAAAAAATTCTTCAATCTTGAAATTGATACATAGTGATGTACGTGACTCTTTCAAAACTGCAATCTGTGGTGGCAATAGGTATATAGTAATCTTTATTGATGATTTTTTGAGATATTGCTATTGTTACCTAATGAAATCTAAGGATGAAACCTTTAATAAATTCAAAATTTATAAGAGTGAGGTAAAAAATCAACAAGAAAAGAAAATTAAGATTTTTAAGACTGATAGAGGAGGGGAGTATAATTCAAATAACTTTTTTCTGTTCAGTCAAGAATATAGAATAATTTATGAAGTAACTATTCCTTACTCTACAGTCCAACGGTGTGGCTGAACGTAAAAATCATACCCTTTTGGATATGGTGAATGCTATGTTGATTAGCTCAGGCCTATCTGAGAACTTATGGGAGGAAGCTCTTCTGTCTTCTTGCTTCATCCTAAATAGAATCCTTGTTAAGGATAGTGGTAAGACCCTTTATGAGTTTTGAAAAGATAGAGCTCCTAACTTAAATTTTCTCAAAGTGTAGGGGTGTCTAGTTAAAGTGAATATTTCTGAACCCAAAAAGAGAAAGTTAGGATCTAAAACTGTAGATGCTATCTTTATTGACTATGTCCAAAATAGTAATGTCTATAGATTCTTAGTGATTAAATCAGATATTAGTGATATAAGTTATAATTCAATCCTAGAAGCTAGATATGCTCCTTTTTTTAAAGATATATTTCCTTTTAAAACTAGAATTTTTAGATCCCTAGAATGTGAACCATCTTCTTCTAGCTCTATGAACTTAGAACTAGAAATTAAAACTGAATTAAGAAGAAGTAAAAGGATCAAAATTGAAAAAAAATTTGGAAAAGAATTCTTTACATATCTCGTAGAGGGTGATCCTTGCATGTATGATGAAGTTATGTCATCATCAGATTCATCATATTGGAAGGAAGCTATAAATAGTGAAATTCAATCAATTTTAGAGAATAAATCTAAGATTTTATCAGATTTATCTTCTAAAAATAAAGTAATAAAAATTAAATAGATTTTTTAAAAAAAATTAAGACCAGATGGAATAGTAAAAAGATAAACGATTAGTAGCTAAGAGATATAGCCAAAAGAAAGATATAGATTATTTTGATACCTATGCTCCTGTAGCTAGGATAATCTCCTTAAGAATCTTGGTAGCATTAGTATCAGTTCATAAATTAATGATTCATCAAATGGATGTAAAAACTGTATTTTTAAATAGAGAATTAGAAGAAGAAATCTATATAAACCAACCTCAAGGTTTTATAGTCAAAGGACAAGAACATAAGGTATGTAAATTAATTAAATTACTGTATAAATTAAAACAAGCTCCTAGATAATGACATTAAATTTGATGAAATTATCTTAGGTAATAACTTTAGGATTAACGAACATAATAAATATATGTATTATAAAAAAAATAATTCAGATTTTATCATTTTATGCCTACATGTAGATGATATTATATTATTTGGAACATCACTAAAAATAATACAAGAAACTAAAAATTATTTGTCAAATAATTTTGATATGAAAGACTTAGGAGAAGCTGATATAATCTTAGGAATGAAATTTAAAAGAATAAATAATGAAATAGCCATAAACCTAACATATTCAATAGAAAAAATGCTTAAAAAATTTGAATATTTTGATCTAAATCCTGTCTCCACCTCATATGATTATAGTTCACATTTAACTAAAAATTTAAGAAAACCTACAAGACAGTTAAAGTATTCCCAGAGGATAGGGTCACTGTTATATGTAGCAAATAGAATCTGTCCTGATATAGCTTATACAGTAAGCAGGCTAAGTCGGTATATTAGCAATCATAGTAAAGAACATTAGAAAGCCCTAGAAAGAGTTTTTAGATATCTAAAAGGGACTCTAGATTACTCTCTTTTGTTCTTCGATTATCTAGAAGTACTAGAAGGATATAGTGATGCAAACTGGATGACAGATAATTTAGATATTAAGTCCACCATAGGTTATCTCTTCATGTTTGGAGGAGGTGCAGTATCTTGGGGTTCATGTAAACAAACAATAATAACAAGAAGTACATTAGAATTTGAATTAACTGCTCTTGACATTACTTACACTGAAGCATAGTGGCTAAAAGATTTAATTAATGATATTGAAATTCTTCCATTCAAAATATCTATAGTACCAATAAATTGTGATTGTAGAGCTCTAATAGATCTGTTAAATCAATAGATATCAAACAAAAAAATGAACAATCATATTCTGATCAAATATAAAACTATGAGAAATAAAATGAAAGATGTGATATCACTTCAATGTATAAGATCAAAGAATAATCTATCTGATCTTTTAACCAAAGGTCTTTCAAAAGCTTTGGTATCTGAGACATCGAGAGGGATGGGGCTTAAGCCCATATATTAGTCAGTAGAGTGGACCCCTATTTTTGCGATTGAAGATTTCAGAATCAAGGTTCAAAAAGAAACGACCTCCGAGGTGATGTCTAGGAGCATCATTTTTTTTTTGATTCTATCTCCAACCTATCCCTATAGTGTAGTACTCTATATATAACGGTTAGGCTGAGCGTAGCTCTTAATAGATCCAAAACTGAAAGTTCAGTGAGATATGATTCCATTACACATACTCTTGGAGGATCTACCTTAGTGAGAGTAGTCGTGAGGCCGTGGCTATGGGATTAAGGCGAATCCCTAGTAACTCTCATAAAAATCAAGGCAAACGCATAGCCTAAATAGTGCTATCCCGTATTTGATCAGTTCGTCTTCATACTGTGTGTATTTTATACTAAATACAAGTTCAAACCTAGAAGGTACTTGTACTAAGCATAGTAAAAGTCCAATGAAAGTTTTTTAAATATTTGCTGAGTTTAAATGTTTTGTGAGTTTTGAAACTTGTGAGAGATTGCTAACTTTTCGAAATCTTTTCGGAGTTTCAAAACTCCTCTCGTGCGGAATGGCGAACGTGCGCGGACGTCTGCATCGAGTGCGCATGGACATTCCGTTGTTCGATCGTTCCACGAGAGGATCGTGTGGCAATATTTCATGCAGCCGTTTCGTGAACTCTCCATGCACGGGCAGCAGTTCCGCGTGCTGCTCTCGCACATGGGCTTTCACGATCGTCTGCGCCTATAAAAGGCACCTCCCTTTTCTCAGTTTTCAAATGAAAAAAAATATCGAGAGTCTTCCTAACTTCAAAAAAATTCTCTCCCATCTTCAAAAATTCTCTCTCTTCATACTTTCTCTCTCTTTCGTTCATTTTGTTGATTGGGCTAAGGACGAAATTGATCGATGTCCGTTCGAGATCATGCCACTAACGGGCATTGAAATGCTTGGCTTCCGGATTGTACCTTGGAGGAGGGTGTGCGGCTCAGATCTTCGTATGAGAAGGGGATGGAATCTCCTTTAGAACAGTGGTTTATCCGTCTTCTGAGTTAGGTTCTATTTATCTTATTTTTGTCACATCATATTTAATTATATCACACACGTCATAGAAAAAAAAATATATATATATATTGATTGGCATCTAAATTATAAATAAATTATTTTTAGAGTCTATTTCACCATTTTTCCACCTTACGCTTACTCTTCAATACAATTTTTTTTAATTAATTTATTTTCTTATAATTTTATTTTTTTTTTATGGTTACATTATATATATAGAGGTGGGTGTTAACTTATTGAGAAATGCGGATGGTGCAGATGCGCAAAGCATTTTTCTATCTTATTTGTCTTGTTTGGAAGCGTGCACTGAGGATTTTAAGTCAGAT